>NC_092374.1:7423933-7501433 GCF_030028105.1 Mobula birostris | reverse complement strand
TTTTGATGGATTGAAGGGGTGTGAGAAAGCAGTCTAAAGTTATTGATGGATATAGGAGGGATGAAACATGTCTTAGGTGATCAATGGAATGAGGTGTGGTCTGACTTGTATGAGGTGATTGATAAATTGAGGGGGTGGTGCGACGGGAGTCTGTGATTGATTTATTACGGAGGGGTGAGACAGTAGTCTGAGGTGATCGAAGGTTTGAGGATTGCTGAGACAGGAATATGAGGTGATTGATGGATTGAGGAGGTGTGAGACACGAGCCGGAGGTAATTGATGTATTGAGGATAGGTGAGACAACATTCTGAGATGACTGGTGGATTGAGTACGGGAGAGATCAGGAGTCTGATGTGATTGGAAGATTGAGGAGAGTGAGGCAGCAGTCTGGGGTGCCTGAGGGATTGAAGAGGGATGAGAGAGGTGTCTGAGGTGATTGATGGGTTGAGGAGGGGTGAGGCAGTGGTCTGAGCTGATTGATGGACTGAGATGGGGAGAGACAGTAGTCTGGAGTTATTGGAAGACTGAAGAGGGGTGAAGCAGCAGTCTGAGGTGCCTGAAGGATTGAGGAGGGATGAGATAGGTGTCTGTCATGATGGATGGGTTGAGAGAGGTGGGACAGGAGTCTGAAGTGACGAATGAATTGAGGAGGACTGACATGAGTCTGAGGTGATTGATGGATTGTGGAGAAATGAGACAGGAGTCTGAGGTTATTGATGGATTGAGGAGGGGTGAGATGGATGTCTGAAGTGATTGATGCATTGAGGAGGGGCGAGACAGGAGACTGAAGTGATTGATGGATTGTGGAGGTTTGAGGCAGAATTCCCAATGACTTGTGGTTTGAGGAGGGGTGAGGCGGCGGTCTGTGGTGATCGATGGATTGAGGATGGGTGAGACAGGATTCTGTTGTGATTGATGGATTGAGATGGTGTGAGACAGCATTCTGAGATGATTGATAGATTGAGGAGGGGAGGGACAGTAGTCTGAAGTGATTGGGAAATTGAGAAGTGTGAGGCAGCAGTCTGAGGTGCCTGAGGGACTGAGGAGGGATGAGAGAGATATCTGAGGTGATTGTTGGGTTGAGGAGGGCTGAGACAGGAGTATAAGGTGATTGATGGATTGAGTATGGGTGAGAGAGTGGTCTGGAGATTGATGGTTTGAGATGGCATGAGGCAGCATTCTGAGGGGATTGGTGGATTGAAGAGGGGTGAGAAAGGTGTCTGATTTGATTTACGGATGGAGAAAGGTTGAGACAGCAGTTTGAGGGTATTGATGAGTTGAGGATGGGTGACACAGGAGTCTGAGATGATTGAGGGGCAATGCGAGAGAAGTCTGAAGTTAGTGATGTATTGAATACGGGTGAGATGGATGTCTAAGGTGATTGATGGATTAAGGAGCAATGAGACAGGAGTCTGAAGTCAATGATGTATTGAATAGGGGTGAGATGGATGTCTGAGGTGATTGATCGATTTAGGATGGGTGAGACAGGTGTATAAGTTGATTGCTGGATTTAGGAGGCATGAGACAGGAGTGTGAGTTGTTTGATGGATTGAGGATGGATGAGGCAGTGGTCTGAAGTTTTTGATGGATTGAAGAGGTGTGAGACAGGGGTCTAAGGTGATTGATGGATAGAAGATTGTTGAAATGAGTCTGAGGTGATTGATGGAATGAAATGCAATCTGAATTGCCTGAGGTGATTGATGAATTAAGGTGAGGGTGAGATAGGAGTCTCTGATTGATGGACTGAGGAAGGGTGAGAAAGGAATCTTGGTGATTGATGCATTGAGGAGGGGAGAGTCAGGATTCTGATTTGATTGATGGATAGAGGAGGGTTGAGACAGGGGTCTGAGGTGATTGATGGATTTCTGAGGGGTGAGAAAGGAGTTTTGGGAGATTGATGGATTAAGGACGGTTGAGATAGGAGTCTCAGGTGATTGATGAATTGGGGACAGGTGAGACGGGTCTGAGATGATTGATGGATTGAGGAGGGTGAGACAGGAGTCGACTGATTGTTAGATTGCTGATTGTTGAGAAAGGATTCTCAGGTGATTGCTGGATTGAGAAGGGGAGAGTCAGAAGTCTAAGGTGATTGATGGATTTCTGAGGGGTGAGAAAGGAGTTTTGGGAGATTGATGGATTAAGGACGGTTGAGATAGGAGTGTCAGGTGATTGATGAATTGGGGACAGGTGAGATGGGTCTGAGATGATTGATGGATTGAGGAGGGTGAGACAGGAGTCTCAGCTGATTGATAGATTGCTGATTGTTGAGAAAGGATTCTCAGGTTCAGTAGACAAAACTCAATCTGTATTTTTTACCAGGAAAAGGGTTGAGGTAGGGAAGAAGTTAAGGATGTATGGGGTTGAATTAGAAAGGGTTGCATCATTTAAATTTCTGGGAGTTATATTTGATTCACAATTAACATGGGTAGACCATATCAGGAAAGTTGAGGAGAAATGTAAAAAAGTAATAAATGTGATGAGATGTTTGACTGGTAGGGAATGGGGAGCAAGTTGTTCAGCTTTGAAGAGAATGTATGTGGTTTTAGTAAGATCTGTATTGGATTATGGAAATATAGTATATGGATCAGCAGCTAGGTTTCTTATAAGGAAACTGGATGTGATTCAGGCTCAGGCCTTGAGAGTGTGCAGTGGGGCTTTTAAAACGTCACCAGTGTCAGCCCTACAGGTAGAAATGGGAATAATGCCTTTGGAACTAAGAAGGATGCAACTGATGGCAAACTACTGGGCTAACTTACAGGGGCACAATGATTCTCACCCTACTAAAAGAGTGTTGCAGGAGTGCTGGGAAAATGGGAGGTTTCAGAGGGATACCTTTAGTCGGGTAGGGAATGATATCACGAAAGAATGTGGAGTATTTGATCTGAGGATAAGTCCTTCAGTAGTTTATCCGGTTGTAGCTCCATGGAAGCTTGTATGGCCTGACATAGACTGGCATTTGTTAGAGGTAAAAAGGAAAGAAAGATATAAAGCAGATTTGGTAAATGCATTTAACTGTCATGTGATGGAAGAGTATAGTGATTATACTCACATTTATACGGATGGTGCGAAGGAACCTGCAACAGGAGTGACAGGGTTTGGGGTGGTTATACCAGCAAAAGAAATTGGAATCAGCAGAAGAACATCTAAGAAGTTAGGAGTGTTTACAGTGGAGATGCTGACGGTGTTGGTTGCGTTGCAATGGGTGCAGAAAGCCAGACAAGTCAAAGCATTGATATGTTCAGATTCATCCTCAGTTCTAGCAAGTTTAAGGTCTTTTCACACAAACAGTCGGCAAGGTGTACTTTATGAAGTCCTTCAGTTAGTTACAAGAATTGCAAATCAGGGAGGTCAGGTAAAATTTCTATGGGTTCCAGCACATGTAGGGGGTGAAGGGGAATGAGAGGGTGGATGAGTTGGCAAAGAGGGCATTAAAGAAAGAAAATGTGGAAATGCACATTAGTATCAGTAAAGCAGAGGTTAAGTGTGTAATCTGGGAAAAAGTCAACCGAATGTGGCAAGAAAGATGGGACAGGGAGGGGAAAGGGAGGCATTTATATCAAATACAAAAGAGTGTTGCAGTTACTAGGGTAGATAATGGAAACAGAAGAGAGGAAATTGTGTGGACTAGGTTAAGGCTGGGGCATTGTGCATTAAACAAAACATTGAAAATGATAGGGAAACACCAGACAGGATTGTGTGAGGAATGTCAGGAAGAGGAGTCAGTAGAACATGTAGTTCTGAGTTGCAGGAAGTATGGGATACAGAGAGAGATGATGAGAAATAAACTAAGGGAGTTGGGGATGCAGGAATTCACATTAAAAGGGTTGCTGGGCATGGGTGAGAGAGCACAAGTCCGGGTATTTTTAGCATTTTTAAGGGGTACAGGGGTTTTTTTATAGAATATGACGAATAAACAGGAATAGGATACTAGGATGGTCAAAGATGGGAGGGTGAAGTGTAGGTTTGTGTGTGTGTGTGATTGGGTGAAGGGATTTAGAATGTATGTCTAGTGCACATTCTGGAGCAGAGGGTGGCGGTAATGCACCATTAAGCTGGATGCCAACCACCGTAAAACAAGATACAGACAGACAGAAGGATTCTCAGGTGATTGCTGGATTGAGGAGGGGAGAGTCAGAAGTCTAAGGTGATTGATGGATTGAGGAAGATTGAGTCAGGGTTCTGTAGTGATTGATGGATTAAGTAGCAGTGAGACAGGAGTCTGAGGCGGTTGATAGTTTGAGAAGGGGTGAAACAGGAGTCTCAGGTGATTGATGGATTGAGGAGGGTAAGACTGGAGTGCAAAGTGATTGATAGATTGAGGAAGTGTGAAACAAAGTTTGTGTCGATTGGTGGATTGAGGAGGGTTGAGACATGAGTCTGAGGTAATTCATGGATTGAGGAGGATTGAGTCAGGTTTCTGTCGTGATTGATGGATTAAGTAGCCGTGAGACAGGAGTCTGAGGTGATGGATGGATTGAGGAGGGATTAGACAGGCTTCTGAGGTGATTTATGGATTGAGAAGGGGTGAAACAGGAGTGCAAGGTGTTTGATAGATTGAGGAAGTGTGAGACAAAGTTTGTGTTGATTGGTGGATTGAGGAGGGTTGAGACGTGAGTCTGAGGTGATCGATGGTTTGAGGAGGAGTGAGATGAGTCTGATGTGATTGATGGATTGAGGAGGGCTGAGACACGAGTCTATGGTTCTAGATGGAATGAGGAGTGTGAGAGTGGGGTCTGAGGTGATTCAGTGACTGAGGAGGGGTGAGACAACTGTCTGAGGTGATTGATGGTGTGTCAGGATCCTGAATTATCCTGTATGAACTGTACCTTCAGAGAGAGAGAGCAACGAACAGCTCGTGAGTCGTCATGGTAACCGAGGGTGGTGTTACGTGATGGACAGCTGGTGTTCAGCATGCTGAGATAAATACAAGGTCAGCTGGTTGTTAGATACACATGGTGAGCTTTGTTGTGCCCACAGAAAGGTGGGTTTTTGGAGGATCGATCAGGCGAACCGATCAGTGGCTCTCGCAGTGTGGAAAAGGTGTGACCGGTGGGAAGTTATTAGTGCGTCCAACCCTCACCTGGGTTGATAACTCCACCACAGAAGACGGTCCCCTTGCTGTGGTCACATTCGGTGGCTTCTAAAGGATTTCGGAGGACAACGAAGAATCGACGGCGTCAACTTACCTGAAGAACAAAACATCTCTCTCTCTCTCTCTCTCTCTCACACTACTCAACTCAATAATACGAACTGAACTCTACCTATCATGGTAAGCCTGTATCCAATTACCTCCTAAGCTTGAAGAAGCTTGGGTCTATTATTTCCACACTTACATATAATCATTGCTAACCTGTCAGATATACCTGAATTTTATTACTGATTTGCGTAGTTACTAATAAACGAGCATTAGTTAATAGCAATACCAGACTCCAAGGTGTTTTCCATTTCTGCTGGTTCTTTCACCCGTGCCGGGTCCCTAACAAAATTGGGGCCTGCGTCTGGGATATGAACAAATTGGTGGGAGCCATTCTAAAAATTGTTGGGGGCTTGATAGAGTAGTTGTTCCGATTGGGGGGACATCCCTTCCGCTTTGCGTGAGTGGAATATCAGCAGAAATGGAGTTTGAGTTAATAAGTTTGTGGCAGAACCAGCCCCTGAGGCATTGGATGATGCTAAGAGGGTTGTGTTGGTGGGAATTGCTCATAAGTTAAAAGTTAAGGTGACTGCTAGAATGAAGGGGGATCAGATGCAGATGTTAATAGCACAGCATTATGTATCCAAAGGAACATTTGAGGAGGAAGTGTTGGAAATGTTTGCTGAAGGTGAAGTAGTTACTGAGGCTGAGGCTCAGCTTCAGGCAGCAAAAATGAAGTGTGAGCATGAGTTGCAGTTAAAACAGCTCGAGGCTGATGAAGCAGAAAAGCAGAGGGTCCATGAGGCTAGAGAGGCAGAACGACAGAGGGAGGAGGCAGAATGACAGAGGGTGTTTGAGACGGAGATATTGCAGCAAGGAGGTCAAGGGTCATGCTGAGGTAATGAACAGGCGGCACTGTTTTAATGTTAGCCAAGAAATTAAGCTGGTACGTCCATTTGGGGAAACAGAAGTCGAAAGGTATTTCCTACATTTTGAAAAAGTGGCTATAAATCGGCAGTGGCTGAGAGATCAGTGGGCTGTCCTGTTACAGAGTGTGATTAAGGGGAAGGCTCAACGAGCGTATTTGGCATTGTCTGTTGTAGACGCAAATGATTATGATACAGTGAAAGGTGCTGTACTTAAAGTTTATGAGTTGGTTCCGGAGACGTACAGGGAAAGGTTCCGAAATTTGAGGAAGCCTTGGGACCGCACGTATTTAGAGATTGCCCGTGAGATGCAGATGTACTTTGATCGCTGGTGTACCTCGAAAGAGGCAAGTGAGGATATTGATAACCTGAAAGAGTTGCTATTGATTAACTGTTTAAAGGTTGCGTCCCTGATATATAAGGACGTACTTAGATGGGAAAGCGGCAGCGACACTGTCAGAGTCTGCTAGATTAGCAGACAAGTATGCCTTAACTCTTAAGGTTAGGGTTTTCCCAAATAGGAGTTATGAAAAGCGTAATAGAGATAACCCACCGGCTAAACCAGAAAGTAAGCCAGGGACTAGTGACAAAAGTAAGGAGGAAGGAAAGCAGTCAAGAGGAAAGTTTTCCAGTTTAATGTATTATTATTGTAAGAAGCCTGGTCATGTGGCAGCTAATTGTTTTGCTCAAAAAAGGGATAAGGAAAAAGAAAAGACGACAACCCCAAATGCTTGTGTTCAGTTAACTGGCTCCTGTACAGGCCAAGGTTCAAGCTATTCCCGTTTCGTTGGGCAAGAAAGCTTTAAGAAGGTTTTTAGGAATGGTGAGGTACTACCGAAAATTTTGTAAGAACTTCGTGGATATCGCTCTCCCCCTTAATGAAACTACAAGGAAGAGTGAAAGATTTGTATGGAGTGAGCTTTGCCAGGAAGCCTTTGAATGACTAAAAACTATTCTGTGTTACCAACCTGTGCTAAAAGCACTGATTTTTCAAAACCATTCTCTATAGCAACAAACGCTAGTGACGAAGCTGCCGGGGCAGTACCGTTACAGAAGGGTGAGGACGACATTGAACATCCTGTAGCATATTTCTCGAAGAAATTTAATGTGCACCAGAAAAATTATTCCACTGTGGAAAAGGAGTTGCTATCACTTATTCTGGCTTTACAACATTTTGAAGTCTATGTTTGTCCTGCCCAGCAACCACTGGTGATTTACACAGATCACAATCTGTTAGTGTTTCTAACTAAGATGAAGGAAAAAAATAGAAGGTTATTAAACTGGAGTCTGACCTTGCAAGAAAACGATCTGAAAATAAAACGTGTAAAAGGTACTGACAACATTATAGCTGATTGTTTATCCAGATGTCAAGTTAGAAGTTGTACACATTTTGCCCTGTTACCTAATAATTATACATGTATTGTTTCAAACTTTGTAATCTATAATTAAACAAAAATTTTGCTCATGGACCAAAATTTTTCCAAAAGGGAAGGAGGTGTGTTGGGATCCTGAATTATCCTGTATGAACTGTACCTTTAAAGAGAGAGAGAGTGCGATTGACTTAAAGAGAGAGAGAGAGAGCAACGAACAGCTCGTGAATTGTCATGGTAACCAAGGGCAGCGTTATGTGATGGACAGCTAGTGTTGAGCATGCTGGGATAAATACAAGGTCAGCTGGTTGTTAGACACACATGGTTTTGGACACTGGATGAGCTTTCTTGTAACATAACAATGGATTGAGGAGGGGCGAGACACAAGTCTGTGGTGCTAGGTGGAATGGGGAGTGTGAGAGTGGGGTCTGAGGTAATTCAGTGATTGAGGGTGAGACAACTGTCTGAGGTGATTGATGGATTGAGGAGTGGAGAGACCGGACTCTGAGGTGATTGATGGATTGAGGAGGGTGAGACTGGACTCTGAGGTGATTGATGGATTGAGGAGGGGTACGAGGTTAAGGGCAGGTTGTGCTGGGTATGGAAGGGGGAAGGGAGATGGGAGATGTGGTCAGTGGTGATGGATGGAGAAGAGGGAAGGAAAGGAGATTCAGACGGAGAGAAGTGATTGTAATCAGTTGCTTGAGGGAGGGTCACTCAGGGCTCCCAGTCCTGGAGCCTGATAATGTGAGATGAGAATGGGACCCATTGGGGAGATGCGTCTGGCAGGTGGAACCGGGTCAAGAGTGGGGAAGGTGGGGAAAGTGGGTGAAAAATCTGGGGAACAGACATGGAGTTTCACTACTGTGGGGTGTTGTCACGAGTGGATCTTCAGATGTCAGTGGGCCTGATTTGACCCAAGACAACGTGAGAAGCCAGTGAGATTGCATCCACTGTAGACCTGTTGTGGTGACAGGCAAATTGCCAGGGGCCCAGGTTCTTCCTGAGGCAGGAGTGGACTCAAGCCGAAAGCGACTTCTCACGGCATTTCATGGCAGTAGATGTGAGTGCCCCTGGGTGAGGGTCGTTAAGGCAGCACACCCTGCTCTGCTTGGGCACTGGTATGATTGTTACCCTTTTGAAGCAGGTGAGGACCTCTGACTGCAGTTGTGAGTGATTGAAGATATCCTTCATCTTCCCCACCAGTTGATTGACACAGGCTTTCAGCGATCTTCCAGATACACCAGCAGGGCCTGACAACTAAATGAGCAGTAATGAATAGCCAGGACTGGGTACAGACTGTGATCCACAGGAGCATCCAGGCTGGGGGTTTATATGTGCAATAATGGATACTCGGGAGTGGGCTACACACTGCGGTGTGATGCTGTAGAGTCCGGAGTGGGGGTTACATCAGAATCAGATTTAATATAGAAAACAATAGAACAGACAATGAGACTGCATCACTGGCGTACTGTATGTCATGAAATTTGTTGTTTTGCAGCAGCAGTACAAGGTAATGCATAATAATAAAACCTATAAATTACAGTAAATACATAAAAATAAGAAAAGTAAATTAAATAATTGAGAAGCAGGACCACAAAGGCAGTAATCTTGGAATTACTGCCTGTGTCACGTGACAGTGAGTATAGGAATAGAGTGAAGTGGAGGATAAATGTGTGGCTGAGGGATTGCAGCAGGGGGCAGGGATTCCGATTTCTGGATCATTGGGATCTCTTTTGGGGCAGGTCTGACCTGTAAAAAAAGAACAGGTTGCACTTGAATCCCAGGGGAACAATATCCTTGCAAAGGCTGTTGAGAGTTTAAACTAGAATTACTGGGGGGGTGGGAAGCAAACTGAAGAGACAGTGGAAGAGGCGGTTGGCTCACAAATAGAGAAAGCTTGGAGACAGTGCAAGAGGGAGAATAGGCAGGTGATAGAGAAGGGATGCACTCAGACCGATGTTTGAGATGTGTCTATTTTAATGCAAGGAGTATTATGAACAAAGCGGATGAGCTTAGAGCATGGATCAGTACTTGGAACTATGATGTTGTGGCCATTACAGAGACTTGGATGGCTCAGGGACAGGAATGGTTACTTCGAGTGCCAGGCTTCAGATGTTTCAGAAAGGACAGCAAGGGAGGCAAAAGAGGTGGGCGCGTAGCACTGTTGATCAGAGATAGTGTCATGGCTGCAGAAAAGGAGGAAAACATGGAGAAATTGTCTATGGACTCTCTGTGGGTGGAAGTTAGGAACAGAAAGGGGTCAATAACTCTAATGGATATTTTTTATAGACCACCCAATAGTAACAGGGACATCAAGGAGCAGATAGGGAGACATATTCTGGAAAGGTGTAATACTAATAGCATTGTCATGGTGGGAGATTTTAATTTCCCAAATATCGTTTGGCATCTCCTGAGGGCAAGGGGTTTAGATGGGGTGGAGTTTGTTAGGTGTGTTCAGGAAGGTCTCTTGACACAATATGTAGATAAGCCTACAAGAGGAAAGGCTGTACTTGATCTGGAATTGGGAAATGAACCTGGTCAGGTGTCAGATCTCTCAGTGGGGAGCATTTTGGAGATAGTGATCACAATTACCATAGCACTGGAGATGGATAGGAACAGACAAGTTAGGAAAGCGTTTAATTGGAGTAAGGGGAAATATGAGGCTATCAGGCAGGAACTTGGAAGCATAAATTGGAAACAGATGTTCTCGGGGAATTGTACGGAAGGAATGTGGCAAATGTTCAGGGGATATTTGTGTGGAGTTCTACACAGGTATGTTCCAATGAGACAGGGAAAGGATGGTAGGGTACAGGAACCGTGGTGTACAAAGGCTGTAATAATCTAGTCAAGAAGGAAAGAAGAGCTTATGAAAGGTTCAAAAAACTAGGTAACGATACAGATATAGAAGATGATAAGGCTAGCAGGACGGAGCTTAAGAATGACATTAGGAGAGCCAGAAGGGGCCATGGGAAGGCCTTGGCGGACAGGATTAAGGAAAACCCCAAGGCATTCTACAAGTATGTGAAGAGCAAGACGATAAGATGTGAAAGAATAGGACCTATCAAATGTGACAGTGGAGAAGTGTGTATGGAATCGGAAGAGATAGCAGAGGTACTTAATGAATACTTTGCTTCAGTATTCACTACAGAAAAGGATCTTGGCGATCGTAGGGATGACTTACAGTGGACTGAAAAGCTTGAGCATGTAGAAAGTGGATGTGCTGGAGCTTTTGGAAAGCATCAAGTTGGATAAGTCACCAGGACCGGACGAGATGTACCGTAGGCTACTGTGGGAGGCAAGGGAGGAGATTGCTGAGCCTCTGGTGATGATCTTTGCATCAATGAGGACAGGAGAGGTTCCGGAGAATTGAAGGGTTGCGGATGTGGTTCTCTTATTCAAGAAAGAGAGTAGAGATAGCCCAGGAAATTATAGACCAGTGAGTCTTACTTCTGTGGTTGGTAAGTTGATGGAGAAGATCCTGAGAGGCAAGATTTATGAACATTTGGAGAGAAATAATATGATTAGGAGTAGTTAGCATGGCTTTGTCAAAGGCAGGTCGTGCCTTACGGTCCTGATTGAATATTTTGAGAATGTGACTTAACACATTGATGAAGGTAGAGCAGTAGATGTCGTGCATATGGATTTCAGCAAGGCATTTGACAGGGTACCCCATGCAAGGCTTATTGAGAAAGTAAGGAGACATGGGATCCAAGGGGACAGAGCTTTATGAATCCAGAATTGGCTTGCCCACAGAAGGCAAAAGTGGTTGTGGATGAGTCATATTCTGCATGGAGGTCGGTGACCAGTGGTGTGCCTCAGGGATCTGTTCTGGGACCCCTACTCTTTGTGATTTTTATAAATGACCCGGATGAGGAAGTGGCGGGATGGGTTAGTAAATTTGCTGATGACACAAAGGTTGGGGGTGTTGTGGATAGTGTGGAGGGATGTCAGAGGTGACAGCGGGACATTGATAGGATACAAAACTGGGCTGAGGAGTGGCAGATGAAGTTCAACCCAGATAAGTGTGAGGTGGTTCATTTTAGTAGCTCAAATATGATGGCAGAATACAGTATTAATGGTAAGGCTCTTGGCAATGTGGAGGATCAGAGGGATCTTGGGGTCTGAGTCCATAGGACACTCAAAGCTGCTGCACAGGTTGACTCTGTGGTTAAGAAGGCATACGATGCATTGGTCCTCATCAATCATGAGATTGAGTTTAGGAGCCGAGAGGTAATGTTGCAGCTATATCGGATCCTGGTCAGACCCCGCTTGGAGTACTGTGCTCAGTTCTGGTCACCTCACTACAGGAAGGATGTGGAAACCATAGAAAGGGTGCAGAGGAGATCTACAAGGATGTTGCCTGGATTGGGGAGCATGCCTTATGAGAATAGGTTGAGTGAACTCGGCCTTTACTGCTTGGAGTGATGGAGGATGAGAAGTGACCTGATAGAGGTATATAAGATGATTGTGTGGATAGTCAGAGCCTTTTTCTAGGGCTGACATGGCTAGCACAAGAGGGCATAGTTTTAAGGTGCTTGAAAGTAGGTACAGAGGAGATGTCAGGGGTAAGTTTTTTTACGCAGAGAGTCCTGAGTGCATGGAATGGGCTGCCAGCGACAGTGGTGGAGGCAGATATGATAGAGTCTTTTAAGAGACTTTTGGATAGGTACATGGAGCTTAGAAAACTAGAGGGTTATAGTTACCCATAATTTCTCAGGTAAGGACATATACAGCACAGCTTTGAGGGCTGAAGGGCCTGTATTGTGCTGTAGGTTTTCTATGTTTCTGTGTTTCTAAAACAATGGAATAGACAACAAGATTACATTAATGGCGTATGTCATGAAATTTGTTATTTTGCAGCACCAGTAAAAAGCAATGTATAATAATAAAATCTGTAAATTACAGTAAGTGCATATAAAATAAGGAAAGTAAATAAATAAGTTGTGGTAAAAGAGTGAAAAAGTACTGAGGAAGTGCTCATGGATTCATTGACCATTCAGAAACCTGATGGCAGAGGGGAAGAAGCTGTTCCTGAAACATTGAGTGTGTGCCTTCGGGCTCCTGTACCTCCTCCCTGATGGTAGCAATGAGAAGAGGGCAGGTCCTGGGTGCTGGGGGTCTGTAATGATGGATGCTGCCTTTTTGAGGCATTGCATTTTGAAGGTGTTCTGGATGCTGGGGACACTAGTGCTCGTGATGGAGCTGACTGAGTTGACAACTTTCTGCTGCCGTTTCTTATCCTGAGCAGTGGCCCCTCCAGACCAGAATGCTTTCCAGGTATATCTATCGAAATTTGCCAGTGTCTTTGGTGACAATCCTGTTCACCTCAGACTCTGAATGAACCATACTGTGTTACAGGCGGGGGTCGAGTCAGGGTTTCGGGGGTTTGTCATTGTCGTCTGTTCCCTGGGTCTGATGGCTTTTACAATCCTGCCATTTTATTTTCGGGAGGTGAAGTGATTGGAGAATCGGGGGCACCGGTTATGGAGGAGAGCTCTTGGAATTACCTCGGAGTGACGGAACAGTTGCAGCATTCAGGAGGCCATTCAGCCCATTGAGTTCATACTGGCCCTGTGTAAGAACAACCCAGTCAGTCCCACTCCCCCACCACCATATTCTGGCATCTTTCCCCTTCCTTTCCAGTCCTGGTGAAGGGTCTTTGGTCAAAACATTGACTGTTTATTCCCCTCCATAAACGCTGCCTGACCTGCTCAGATCCTGCAGCATTCTGTGTGTTCCTCCCGTGGTGGTAGATCGTGATGTCAGAAGTTCATTTTTATTCCCTGGAAATGGGAAACAGAGTGACACCGTGAACCACAGGCACCTGGTGAGCCAGATAGGGAACAACCAGGGTTTCTCAACAGCAGATGATCATAGATTTACTGTATTTAACACGAGAACATAGAACACAGAACAGTCGAGCACAGGAACAGGCGCTTCGGCCCACAATGTTGTGCTGAACCAATTACATTAGTAATCCAATGACCAACTAAACTAATCCCCTCTGCCTGCACAATGTCCATTCCCTTCCATTTTCCTCACATCCATGTGCCGACCTAAACGTCTGTTAAAAATCTCTGATGTATCTGTCTGTAACACCTCCCCAGGCAGAGTATTCCAGGCATCCGGCACTCTGGGTATAAAACATTTACCCCTCACATCCTCTTTCACCTTCAATGCAGGCCTTTGGTGTCAGACATTTCAACCCTGGGAGGAAGATACTGTCTGTCTACTCTATCTCTGCCTCTCATAATCTTACAAACTCTATCAGATCTCCCCTCAGCATTGATTTCTCCAACTTCCGGTAATTTCTTCCCCCCTCTCCCTTCCCTCTTCTCCCTGATATCATTCCCATTCTGGTTACTCTCTTACCCCTTCTCTTCTCCTCACCTGCCTATCACCTCCCTCTGATTCCCCTTCTCCTTCCTTTTTTCCCATGGTCTACTCTCCTATCCTATCAGATTCCTCCTTCTTCAGCCCTTTACCTTTTCCACCTATCACCTCTCAGCTTCTTACTTCCTCCCACTGCCCTACCCAAACACCCTCTCTCTCACCTGGTCTCACCTATCACCTGCCATCTTGTACTCCTTCCCCTCCTCCCACCTTCGTATTCTGTCTTAGAACATAGAAATTTACAGAACATTACAGGCCCTTTGTACCACAATGTTGGGCCGACCATGTAACCTACTCTAGAAACTGCCTAGAATTCCCCTAGCGCGTAGTCCTCTATATTTCTAAGCTCCATGTACCTATCTAAGAGGCTCTTAAAAGACCCTATGGCAGCAGTCCCCAACCACCGGGCTACAAGGCATGCGCTACCGGGCCACGAGGAAATGATATGATTTGGCGATATGAAACGATATGAGTCAGCTGCACCTTTCCTCATTCCCTGTCACGCCCACTGTTGAGCTTGAACGCACGCGAGGTCATTACGCATGCGTCATCCATGTCAGAGCTGGAAGGAGATCAACTCCTTGAGCTTGCAAATGACGGTGGGCTGAAAAGTATGTTTGACATAACATCTCTGCTGGCATTCTGGATCAAAGTCAAGGCTAGATATCCTGAGATAGAAACGGAGGCGCTGAAAATGTTGCTTCCATTTCCAACATATCTCTGCAATGAATGCAACGAAAACTAAATTGCGGAATAGACTGGACATAAGGAACCCATTCGAGTATCGCTGTCTCCCACCACCCCTCAATGGCACCATCTTGTTGCAGGAAAACAAGCCCAGGGCTCCCACTGATTCAGCGATATTGGTGTGTTGCAATGATTTTATATGTTCATACGGGGAAAATATGCGCCGTGTGTTTAATATCCAAACGTTACTTAAAATGTTATGATGCTATTGACATATAACCATATAACAATTACAGCATGGATACTGGACATCTCTGCCCTTCTAGTCTGTGCCGAACGCTACTCTCACCTCGTCCCACCGACCTGCACTCAGCCCATAACCCTCCATTCCTTTCCTGTCCATATAGCTGTCCAGTTTAACTTTAAATGATAATATTGAACCTGCCTCTACCACTGCTACTGGAAGTTCGTTCAACATTTACTTCAAGCTCCCCTGTCCTCCCCTGATAATTGATTTATCGCTATATTCATGTGAGGAAAATATGCGCTGTGTGTTTAATATTAAGTTCGTTAGATAAACCCTTTTAGAAATGAAATTGAGTGTATTAAGCACTTATCACCTATATTCCGGTCGTGATTAACACCCCCCCCCCCCCCCCACGAACAGAATCGCCAGAAACGATTTGCAGAAAAGAAACCGGCACGTGCACACATGCGCACTGGTGCCCGCGCAAGGCTTCATGGTCATTGTAGTCTTTCTCGGGGTAAACACAATGTACTTGACTGCTACTCTTGTCCGTTGGCAACCATTCCCCCCACCCCACCCCCCCGGTCGGCCGCTCCGCAAGAATATTGTCAATATGAAACTGGTCCGCAGTGCAAAAGATTGGGGACCCTTGCCCTATGGTATCCACTTCCGTCACCGCCTCTGACAGTGCATTCCACGCACTCACCATTTTCTGTGTGAAAACTTCCCTCTAATATCCCCTCTGTACCTATTTCTAAGCACCTTAAAACTATGCCCCCTCATGTTAGCCATTTCAGCCCAGGAGAAAAGCCTCTGGCTATCCACACGGTCAATGCCTCTCATCATCTTATACACCTCTATCAAGTCACCTCTCATCCTCCTTTGCTCCAAGGAGAAAAGGCCAAGTTCACTCATCCTATTCTCATAAGGTATGCCTTCCAATCCAGGCAACATCCCTGTAAATCGCTTTTGCCTTCTCTCGATAGTTTCCACATCCTTCCTGTAGTGATCTGACCAGAACTGAACACAGTATTCCAAGTGGGGTCTGACCAAGGTTTTATATAGCTGTAACATTACCTCACGGCTCTTGAACTCGATCCCATGGTTGATGAATGCCAACACACCACATGCCTTCTTAACAACACTGTCAACCTGCACAGCAGCTTTGAGTGTCCTATCGACACGGACCCCAAGATCTCACTGATCCTCCACACTGCCAAGAGTCTTACCATTAATACTATTTTCTGTCTTCAAATTTGATCTACCAAAATGAGCCAGTTCACACTTATCTGGGTTGAACTGTATCTGCCACTTCTCAGCCATTTCTGCATCCTATCAATGTTCCGTTGTAACCTCTGACAGCCCTCCACACTATCCACAACACCCCCAACATTTGTGTCATCAGCAAACTATCTAACTCATCCTTCTACTTTTTCATCCGGGTCACTTTTAAAGATCACAAAGAGGAGGGGTCCCAGAACAGATCCCTGCAGAACTCCATTGTTCACTGACCTCCGTGCAGAATATGGACCATCTACAGCCACCCTTAGCCTTCTGTGGGCAAGCTAATTCTGGATCCACAAAGCAAGGTCCCCTTAGATCCCATCCTTCCTTACTTTCCGAAGGAACCCAGCATGGGGAACCTTATCAAATGCCTTACTGAAATCCATATACACGACATCAGCTGCTCTACCTTCATCAATGTGTTTTGTTACATCCTCAAGGAATTCAATCATACGCATAAGACGCGACCTGCCCTTAACAAAGCCATGCTGACCAGCCCTAATCAGATTATGTCTCTCCAAATACTCATAAATCCTGCCTCTCAGGATCTTCTCCAACAGCTTGCTCACCACTGAAGTCAGATTCACTAGTCCATACTTTCCTGGGTTATCTCTACTCCCTTTCTTGAACAAGGAAACAATACTTGCAAACTTCCAATCCTCTGGTACTTCTCTCATTCTGATTTATAATGCAAAGATCATCGCAAGAGGCTCAGCAATCACCTCCCTTGCTTCCCACAGTAGCCTGGGGTATATCTCAACCAGTCCCAGTAACTTATCTAACTTTATGCTTTTCAAAAGCTCTGGCACATCCTCTCTCCATGCACACGTTTCCACCATCGCATCTAATTGGTCCTATTCTCACACAGCTCATCCTCTTACTCTTCACATACTAGTAGAATACCTTGGGTTTTTCCTTAATCCTGCTCACCAAGGCCTTCTCATGGCCCCTTCAGGCTCTCCTAATTCTATTCTTAAGCTCCTTCCTAGTAACCTTGTAACTTTCTAGAGCTCTAACAGTACCTAGCTTCTTGAACCTTTCGTAAGCTTTTCTATTCTTCTTAACTAGATTTTCTACATCCTTTGTACACTATGGTTCTTTAACCCTACCAACCTTTCCCTGCCTCAATGGAACATACCTGTGCAGAACACCATGCAAATATTCCCTGAACATTTGCCACATTTTGGCCGTGCATTTCCCTGGGAACATCTGCTCCCAATTTACGCTCCTAAGTTCCTGCCTAACAGCATCATATTTCCCCCGACCCCAATTACATGTTTTCTCAGAATGTCTGCTCCTATCCCTCTCCAGCACTATGGTGAAGGAGACAGAGTTGTGGTCACTACCTCCAAAATGCTCTTCCACAAAGAGATCTGACAGCTGACCAGGTTCATTTCCCAATTCCAGATCAAGTACAGCCTCTCCTCCAGTTGGCTTATCTACATTTTGTGTCAGGAAGCCTTCTGACATACATACATGGAATTATGAGGTAGTGGCCATTACAGAGACTTGGCTGCAACCAGGGCAGGAATGGATTCTCAATATTCCTGGACTTCAGTGCTTTAAGAGGGATAGAGAGGGCGGAAAAATGGGAGGAGGGGTGGCATTACTGGTCAGGGATATTATTACAGCCTCAGAAAGAGTGGGTAATGTAGCAGGATCCTCATTTGAGTCGATATGGGTGGAAGTCAGGAAAAGGAAGGGAGCAGTTACTCTACTAGGGGAATTCTATAGGCCCCCTGGTAGCAGCGGAGATAGAAAGGAGCAGATAGGGAGGCAGATTTTGGAAAGGTGCAAAAATAACAGGGTTGTTATCATGGGTGACTTTAACTTCCCTAATATTGATTGGCACCTGATTAGTTCCAAGGGTTTAGATGGGGCAGAGTTTGTTAAGTGTGTCCAGGAGGGATTCCTGTCACAGTATGTGGACAGGCCGACCAGGGGAATGCCATACTAGATCTGGTACTAGGTAATGAACCGGGTCAGGTCACAGATCTCTCAGTGGGTGAGCATCTGGGGGACAGTGACCAATGCTCCTTGGCCTTTAGCATTATCGTGGAAAAGGATAGAATCAGAGAGGACAGGAAAATTATTAATTGGGGAAGGGCAAATTATGAGGCTATTAGGCTAGAACTTGCGGGTGTGAATTGGGATGATGTTTTTGCAGGGAAATGTACTATGGACATGTGGTTGATGTTCAGAGATCTCGTGCAGGATGTTAGGGATAAATTTGTCCCGGTGAGGAAGATAAAGAATGGTAGGGCGAAGGAACCTTGGGTGACAAGTGAGGTGGAAAATATAGTCAGGTGGAAGGCGGCAGCATACATGAGGTTTAGGAAGCAAGGATCAGATGGGTCTATTGAGGAATATAGGGAAGCAAGAAATGAGCTTAAGAAGGGGCTGAGAAGAGCAAGAAGGGGGCATGAGAAGGCCTTGGCGAGTAGGGTAAAGGAAAAGCCCAAGGGATTCTTCAATTATGTGAAGAAAAAAAGGATGACAGGAGTGAAGGTAGGACCGATTAGAGATAAAGGTGGGAAGATGTGCCTGGAGGCTGTGGAAGTGAGCGAGGTCCTCAATAAATACTTTTCTTCGGTATTCACCAATGAGAGGGAACTTGATGATGGTGAGGACAATATGAGTGAGGTTTATGTTCTGGAGCATGTCGGTATTAAGGGAGAGGAGGTGTTGGAGTTGTTAAAATACATTAGGACGGATAAGTCCCTGGGGCCTGACGGAATATTCCCCAGGCTGCTCCACGAGGTGCGGGAGAGATTGTTGAGCCTCTGGCTAGGATCTTTATGTCCTCGTCGTCCACGGGAATGGTACTGGAGGATTGGAGGGAGGCGAATGTTATCCCCTTGTTCAAATAAGGTGGTAGGGATAGTCCGGGTAATTATAGACCAGTGAGCCTTACATTTGTGGTGGGAAAGCTGTTGGAAATGATTGTTAGAGATAGGATCTATGCGCATATAGAGAATCATGGTCTGATCAGGGACAGTCAGCATGGCTTTGTGAAGGGCAGATCGTGTCTAACAAGCCTGATAGAGTTCTTTGAGGAGGTGATCGGGCATATAGATGAGGGTAGTGCAGTGGATGTGATCTATATTGATTTTAGTAAGGCATTTGACAAGGTTCCGCACAGTAGGCTTATTCAGAAGGTCAGAAGGCATGGGATCCAGGGAAGTTTGGCCAGGTGGATTCAGAATTGGCTTGCCTGCAGAAGGCAGAGGGTCGTGGTGGAGGGAGTACATTCAGATTGGAGGATTGTGACTAGTGGTGTCCCACAAGGATCTGTTCTGGGACCTCTACTTTTCGTGATTTTTATTAACAACCTGGATGTGGGGGTAGAAGGGTGGGTGTTGTAGATAGTGTAGAGGATTGTCAAAGATATCAGAGAGACATTGGTAGGATGCAGAAGTGGGCTGAGAAGTGGCAGATGGAGTTCAACCCGGAGAAGTGTGAGGTGGTACACTTTGGAAGGACAAACTCCAAGGCAGAGTACAAAGTAAATGGCAGGATACTTGGTAGTGTGGAGGAGCAGAGGGATCTGGGGGTACATGTCCACAGATCCCTGAAAGTTGCCTCGCAGGTGGATAGGGTAGTTAAGAAAGCTTATGGGGTGTTAGCTTTCATAAGTCGAGGGATAGAGTTTAAGAGTCACGATGTAATGATGCAACTCCTAAAACTCTAGTTAGGCCACACTTGAAGTACTGTGTCCAGTTCTGGTCGCCTCACTATAGGAAAGATGTGGAATCATTGGAAAGGGTACAGAGGAGATTCACCAGGATGCTGCCTGGTTTAGAAAGTATGCATTATGATCAGAGATTAAGGGAGCTAGGGCTTTACTCTTTGGAGAGAAGAAGGATGAGAGGAGACGTGATAGAGGTGTACAAGATAATAAGAGGAATAGATAGAGTGGATAGCCAGTGCCTCTTCCCCAGGGCACCACTGCTCAATACAAGAGGACATGGCTTTAAGGTAAGGGGTGGGAGGTTCAAGGGGGATATTAGAGGAAGGTTTTTTACTCAGGGAGTGGTTGGTGCGTGGAATGCACTGCCTGAGTCAGTGGTGGAGGCAGATACACTAGTGACGTTTAAGAGACTATTAGACAGGTATATAGAGTAATTTAAGGTGGGAGCTTATATGGGAGGCAGGGTTTGAGGGTCAGCACAACATTGAAGGGCCTGTACTGTGCTGTACTATTCTATGTTCTATGTTCTTTCTGAACACACCTAACAAACACCACCCCATTAAACCCCTCACTCTAAGGAGATTCCAGTTAATGGTAGGAAAGTTAAAATCACCAATCACAACAACCCTATTATTAGTATAATCTGCCTCCCTATCTGCTCCTCGATTTCCATGTTACTATTGCGGGGTCTATAAAAAACACCCAGTAGAGTTATTGCCCCTTCCTGTTTCTGACTTTCACACTGACTCAGTGGACCATCCGTCCATGACTTCCTCCTTTTCTGCAGCCGTGACAATGTCACTAATTAGCAATGCCACGCCCCCACCTGTTTTGCCTCCCTCTTTGTTCAGTCTGAAACCTCTAAAGCCTGGCATACTCAACAGCCATTCCTATTCCTGAGACATCCAAGTCTCTGTAATGGTCACAATGTCAATGTATTGATCCACGTTCAAAGTTCATCCGCCTTGTTTGTGATACTCCTTGCATGAAAATAGACTCATCTCAAACCAAAAGGCTGAGTGCTTCTTTGCTCTAACATCTGCCTATTCCTCATCACAAACTCACTACTGTCTCTGTGCTCCAACCTCCCCATCCTGTGCCTTTTCACTTCGGTTCCCAGCCCCCTGCAAATCGAGTTTAAACCTTCCCCAATAGCCTTAGCTGGCTGGCGGTGTAGTGGCATCAGCGCCGGACTTCAGAGCGAGTGAAGGCTCCCGAGTTCGAATCCAGCCGGCTCCCTTGCTCACTTTCCATCCGTGCTGTGTTGAGCGTCGAGCTAGCAACTTGGCTTTGTAAAAATAAGAAAGCATGCTAAAAAAAATGTTGTCATGAGGGCATCTCGATTACTCCACTCGGAGTTAAGGGCTTTCTTCTTCAATAGCCTTAGCAAACCTCCCTGCCAGGATATTGGTCCTCCTCAGAGTCAAGTGCAACCAATCCTTTTTGTACAGGTCATACCTGCCCCAAAAGAGGTCCCAATGATCCAAAAATCTTTCAACCACACACTTATCCTCTACCTCACTCTATTCCTATACTCACTGTCGTGTGGCACAGGCAAAATCTCAAGATTACTACCTTTGTGGTCCTGCTTCCCAGCTTCCTTCCTAACTCCCTGTATTCTGTTTTTTGGACCTCCATCCTTTTTCTACCATTGTCGTTGTTACCAATATGTACCACGAGCTCTGGCTGCTCACCCTCCAATTTCAGGATATTGTGGACTGCCCCCTTCCTTTCCAGCCCAAAACGATGACTGCACATTCCTCTCAGTAGTTGATACCTGATCTGCTGAGTTCCTCCAGCATTTTGTGTGTGTTACTCCAAAGGGCACAGCTTCAGCTTAGAGGGACTTACTTTTATAATGGAGATGAGGAGGAATTTCTTTAGCCAGGTGGTGTTGAATCTGTGGAATTCATTGCCACAGACAGCTGTGGAGCTCTCATTGGGTATATTTAAAGCAAAGGTTGATAAGTTCTTGACTTCTAAAGGCATCAAAGGTTACATGGAGAAGGCAGGAGAATGGGGTTAAGAGGGATAATAAATCCTTCTGAACTTTCGAGTTGGTACAGTAGTATAGCGGTTAGTGTTATGCTGTTACAGAGCCAGTGACCTGGGTTCAATTCCCACAGCTGCCTGTATGGAATTTGTATTGTCTCACCATGACCGTGTGGGTTTCCTCCAAGTGCTCTTGTTTTCTCCCACATCTCAAAGACTTACTGGTTAGTAGGTCAATTGGTCACACGGGTGTAACTGGGCGACACAGACTTGCTGGACTAGAAAGACCCATTACCCTACGGCAAGTCTGTAACTCTTGAAACTAAATTGGCCATGATTGAGTGTGGAGTAGAATCAATGGGCTGAATGGCCTGAGTCTCCTCCTGTTGCTTATGGTCCAATGTTTCAGCTGTATTAAACTTTGGTCAGACTGCACTTGGAGCATTGCACACAGTCCTGGTCACCGCATGTTGAGGGTATCGAGGGTCTAGAGATGGTGCAGAAGAGGTTCGCCAGGGTGCTGCCTGGATTAGAGAGCAGAAGGAGAGGTTGGACAAACTTGAGTTGTTTTTATCCTTTCCCTTCGTCATCCTTCGCCCTTCTGAAGAAGCCTCTGGCCCAAAATATTGACTGCTTCTTCCCTGCAGAGAAGCTTCCTGACGTGCTGAGCTCCTCCAGAATTTTCTGTGTGTTACTCTGGATTTACCACATCTGCAGAATCCCTTGTGTCTCATTTTGCTCCACCATGAGGTCTCTTAGAGAAGTGCCAACTCTGAAGGATGGCACAGTTAGCGTAACGCCTCGCAGTGTCACCAATCAGGGCTTGATTCTTGTCGTTGTCTGTGGGGACTTTTGATGTTCTCCCCGTGACTGCCTGGGTTTCCTTCGGGAGATACAGTTTCCTCCCACATTCCACAGACATGGTTAGGATTAGTAAATTGTGTTCTGTTGGCACCGGAAACATGGTGACACTTGTGGGCTGCCCCCACTACGTCCTCGGACTGTGTTGCTCGTTCAAGCAAACGACACATTTCACTGTGTGTTTCCATGTAGAACTTTTAAATCCTCCCTTCGACAGGAGCTAAGTGAGATCCTCTCACACTGCTTCCCTCTCTGCTCCAGTCCTGATGAAAGGTCTTGGCCCAAAACCTCAACTGTTTATTCCCCTCCATAGATTCTGCCTGACCTGCTCTGTCTCCAGCATTTTATGTGGCTCGGGATTTCCAGCATCTGCCAAATCTTTTGTGTTTGTGCTTTTGCTTGGAACCAGCCTGAGATCAATGGGCAGAATGGCCTCTTAAAAGTGCCACAGCCAGCGCACAATGCCATCAAGCAGTGAAACCTCAAGCTTCAATGTATTTCAGTGGAATCTGTGACAGTTTTGCAAACAGCAATGTTTAACTTCCCCTATCTGACTGCACACCTAGAATTCTTGCATCATTTACAGGTAGGGTAAGTGCAAGCAGGCTTCTTCCACCGAGGATGGGTGGAACTACAAACAGAGGTCATGGGTTAAGGGTGAAAGGTGAAAATTTTAAGAGGAACTCAGAGGGTGATGAGACTGGAATGAGCTGTCAGTATAACGGTGCACAGAGCTCGATTTCAAAGTTTAAGAGAAGTTTGGACAGGTACATTGAAGGAATATAGAGGGCTACGTTCCCAGTGCAGGTTGATTTGAGCAGGCAGTTTAAATGGTTTCAGCATGGACTAGATGGGCCAAAGGGCCTGTTTCAGTGCTGTACTTCTCTATGACTCTATAAGCAACAAGGTTTCATTGGAGGGTAGAGATGGGGATCAAACAATGACCATGTCCAACAAGGCAGAGTTAACTCCATTCCCAGAGCAGAACTGGCTAATATGAGACGGCCTAATTTTAAGGTGTCTGGCAGAAAGTATCGGGAGTACAATTTCTACAGAGAGTGGTGGGAGTGTGGAACATCCTGGTGGTGTTATACAGGGGGCGTTGGTGGCGCACCCAACACTGATGTACTAGGAACAGGACTAGGTGTGTCAAGAAAGCAAGGGAAGTGGGGAAGAAAGGATGCTGGACATTGACACGGGCCCTGGACGAGACTAGGATGCAGGGCCTGGGCTAGGACATGGACAAGAAAAACAGGACCCTGACAAGGAGCCTGGACTAGGGACACAGAACTCCGGAACTAGAGCCTGGACAAGGACCCAGAACCTGGGTCTTGGTTGGGACTAGGAACCTGGGTCTTAACTGGGAACCGGAATCTGAGTTTAGGCTAGGACAAGATGTGGCTACAGGTCGTGGTGTGGCTACAAGAATGGACGTGAGACTCCTGGACAGAACGAGGAAATTCCTGTAGAGGGCTGGGCGAGGCACATGGACAGGATGAGACACGTGGACAGGACGAGATCACAAAGCCTTCATTTGGTCTTGGGACTCAGGAATCTTGGAGCCTTGGACTTGGGACTCAGGAACCTCAGAGCCTTGGACTTGGGACTCAGGAATCTCGGAGCCTTGGACTTGGGACTCAGGAATCTCGGAGCCTTGGACTTGAACACAGGAGCATGGAACACAGAGCCAGGACCCCTCCTTGGGAGCAGGACGTAGGGCCGGGACTCGTACACAGCACATAGAGCCAGGACCCCCTCCTTGGGAACAGGACCAAGGTCCGGGGCTCTTTCTATACACAGAAAACTGAACACGAAGTGACAGTTCTGCACTCAGGGTAGTGGCAAATGGCCAGGCCTACCCAGCGGAGGCAAGGACACAAACAGACAATTCCAAACAACGACAGATTGTTCCTTATCTTGACACAGCAAGGCCCCAGACTTACTCTGGCGGTTGAACTTGATGGCATTACAGGTGAGGACACAGGCGAAGGTTGCAGGTGAAGGCAAAGGCTTCAGGAGGAAGGGGAAGGGAAGGGAGCAGTCCAGCAAACAATCCCTGCTTTGCAGAGGTATTTATGTGCCAGACCGAAATGAGAATCAGGTGCCTCAATTAAAGCACCCAACAGAATAAGGGAGAAATAGGAAAATCCGGAACAAGGATCGATGGACCGGGCCATGAACCGGAATGCAGACTTCATGGACCGGACCATGACAGGTGGTGGTAGAGGCTGATACATTAGGGACACTTGAGAGAGTCTTAGATAGACGCATGGAGGATAGAGAAAGGGGGGGTTATGTGGGAGGGAAGGGTTAGATTGATCTTGGAGTAGGTTAAAAGATTGGAACAACGTTGAGAGCAAAAGGGTCTGTGCTGTGCTGGACCATCCAATGTTCTCTGCATCCTTTTGGTGTTCAACAGATGGCCACAAGTGTAAAGGGGAACAAAATCATTGCTACTCTGGATCCAACGCAGCAGAAAAAATACAATAAAATAAAGAGCACAATAATAAAATCACAATAAATATAAATACTGTACATATGATAGTTTTTAGACATAGATTGATATACAGATTGACAGATAGACTTTATGTTTATAAAGTGATTCTAGGCCCAGGAGTGTCTGTACTTCAGGTGACTGACAGGAAATGATAAAGTAGTCATTCATATGGAACGTTATGTATATACAATCAATCCACGTATAAAAGCTAATGTACTAATATTTATTGTGTTCTTTAGTACTATAAATTATTATGTTATTCTTGTACAACTTCAATATAACATCCCAACTTCTGTACTCTATATGTCTTCACCAACGTCTTGTACAACCACAACATCACACACCCCAGGACAACAGTGACCACGTGAGCACCCAGTCAGTACTCCGTCCTTCCACCGCCAATGCAGAGTGGCTGCAGTGTGCACCATCTACAATACACAACGCAGTTACTCACCCCTGCTATTCCAGCAGCCTCCATCTCTCCACATCAGGATATCGGGTGTATGTGAGCACCATCACCCACAGGCTCCCTTCCCAAGTATATTTACTTACTGACACACAATGCAGAATAGGCTCCCTCTGGCCTTTTGAGCTGTGCCATCCAACATCCCGAGCCTAATCACGGACAATTCACAATGACCAACTGACCTACCAGCCATTAGACTGTGGGAGAAAACCAGGGCACCTGGAGGAAACCCATGTGGTCACAGGGAGTTCAGAGTTCAAAGTTCAATGTACAACCTTAAGATTTGTCTTCTTCTAGGCAGCCACAGAACAAAGAACCCATTGCTACAGTCCTGATCAATAAGTTACAAAAGCTGGGCCTCTGTACCTCCCTCTGCAACTGGATCCTCAAAATTCCAAACCGGAAGGCCACAATCTGTGCAGATTGGAAATAACATCTCCACCTCACTGACAATCAACACTGGTGCATCTCAGTGTGTGTGCTTAGCCCACTGCTCTACTCTCTCTACACCCATGACTGTGTGGCTAGGCACAGCTGAAACGTCATCTATAAATTTGCTGAGGATACAATCATTATTGGTAGAATCTCAGATGGTGATGAGAGAGAGTACAGGACTGAGCTATGCCAACTAGTGGCGTGGCGTCACAGCAACAACCCTGCATTCAACGTCGGTAAGACCAGGGAGTTGACAGTGGACTTCAGGAAGGGGAAGACGAGGGAACACAAACCAATCCCCACCAAGGGGTCAGAAATGGAGAGAGTGAGCAGGTTCAAATTCCTGGGTGTTTCAATACACCTGAGGACTGAACCTGGTCCCAACATGTCGATGTCATTACAAAGAAGGTATGATAGCGGTTATATTTCACTAGGAGTTTGAGGAGATTTGGTATGTCACGTAAAACACTCTCCAATCTCTACAGATGTACGGTGGAGAGCATTCTGACTGGCCGCAACACCGCCTGGTATGGTGGGAGGGGTCTACAGCGTAAGATCGATGGAATCTGCAGAGAGTTGTAAAATTACTCGGCGCCATCATGGGCTCTAGCCTCCGTAGTTTCCAAGACATCTTTGAGGAGCAGTGTCTCAGAAAGGTGGTGTCCGTCATTAAGGACCTCCAGCACCCAGGTTGTGCCCTGTTCTCACTGTTACCATCAGGCAGGAGGTACAGAAGCCTGAAGACACACACTCAGTGATTCAGGAACCGCTTCTTCCCCTCTGCCATCAGATTTCTGAATGAACAATGAACCCATGAACCCTTCCTCATTTTTTTTTATTTCTGTTTTTGTATATTATTTAGTTTAACTACTTTATACACATACATACACTTACTGTGATTCAGTTTTTCTCTGTTATTATGTATTGCATTGTACTGCCGCCACAAAGTTAACAAGTTTCACGACAAATGCCGGTGATATTAAACTTGGTTCTGATTCTGAAGACCGTCGAACAGCCAATGTACAGAGGGGAAAGATCGTGAAAACAATAAAAGTAAGCAAATAGCATTCAGAACTGAAGAACGCACAGACAGCGGCGAGAATTGAACCTGGGTCACAGGGACTGTGAAGCATCATGCTAACCACCACGCTACAGCTTCGCTCCAAATTCCAGACCACCCAGGCTTGGAATTGTGCCCGGCCTTTAACTGGGCATCAAACTTGGACGTCTCTCCCCAGTAGTACTGGGCTTCATCGTCACCAGCAGGCAGTCCACCCCAGCACTCAGGGAAGGACAGGGTCCCAACACCAACCCTCCACTGGCAGAACCAACGTCTAAATCAATCGCACTTCACCAGAAAGTAAAACGAGCCTTTAGGAGAGAGACAACGAGTGGATAGGCGGACAATGGAAAACACCTACTGTATCCCCGGACTGAGACGGACATCAGGACCGTGCAGAGACAAACCCGGAGAGAGAGCATTTCCAGCGCTTCGGTATGGAGTCCGCTCACGCTTCAGTTCTTTCTTTACTCCCTGTCGCTGAAAGACAGAAGCTGCTCGATTTGCTTCTTCACTTCCTGAAAAAACTCTCAGGAACTGTCGAAGTTCGTGGCTGGTAGGAAGTCATTTCAAACACAGTGCACTATCTAACGACGGTAGTGACAAACTCTTCGCGTTTACTGGAAGCAAATTTTATGCAAGTACCGAGCTGAGCAAAAGCCCTTAGAACTTACTTCCGCTTAGCTGAATTGACACCCTCTGGTATCAGACATTCTTCAGCCAGGCAGTAATGATTCTGTGAAATTCATTGCCACAAACGACTGTGGGAAGCCAAGTCACTGTGTATATTTAAAACGGAATCTGATAGTTTCTTGATTAGTAAGTGTATCAAAGGTTACGGAAAGAGGGCAGGAGAATGGGGTTGAGAGGGAAACTAAATCAGCCATAATGGAATGGTGGAACAGAATCGATGGACCGAATGGCCTAATTCTGCTCCTATATCTTGTGATCTTACGGTCCAATTCCTAGAGTGAACAGGGATAAGATACATAGATTTGGCAATTGCAATTAGTGGGTGAGGTCAAAGAGAGAGACCATAAAGTACGGGACTAGAGGGGGAGAGAAATGACCAGAAGGAAGAGGTCCTGCAGTTAACTAGACACAGGAGGAGTTAGTGTCCGGGGTTTCACAGAAGGCAGAGTGACCATCATCACGGAGCACAAGAGACTGCAGATGCTGGAAACAAAACACACTGCAGGAACCCAAAATTCAACATTCAACATTCAAATTGTTCCATATCATTTCCAGTAGACAAGTGTAAAGGAGAATTAAATAATTGTTACTCTAGGTTCAAAGCAACATAAAAAAAACACGAAGATATACTCACTGATAGGGAAAGCTTCAGGAGTAAACCCCGAGGGAAAATTCTGGAGCTGGAATCCCTCAGGCAGCCCTTCGTTAAGTTCAACGCTGACTGGCAACTCCTGTGACGCAGCTGGTGCCAAACTGTACCGGTCTCTGCCATTCCTTTGGGTTCATCAGAAGCTTGGAGAGGGGGATCTTGCTACATGAGCAACAACCTTCTGTCCATATGGTACTGCCCTGGCTTGCGTATCTAGGCAGCTCCGACACAACGCCCTTGGTTGACCCTGATCGACGGAGGCTTCTCTCATCACTCCCATATATATAACCTTTAACAATTATAGCACAGAAACAGGCCATCTCGGCCCTTCTAGTCCATGCCGAACTCCTACTCTCACCTAGTCCCACTGACCTGCACTCAGTCCATAACCCTCCATTCCTTTTCTGTCCATCTATCTATCCAATTTAACTTTAAACGACAACATTGAACCTGCCTCAACCACTTCTGCTGGAAGCTCATTCCACACAGCTACCACTCTCTGAGTAAAGAAGTTCCCCCTCATGTTACCCCTAAACTTTTGTCCTTTAACTCTCAACTCATGTCCTCTTGTTTGAATCTTCCCCACACTCAATGGAAAAAGCCTATCCACGTCAACTCTATCAATCCCCCTCATAATTTTAAACACCTCCATCAAGTCCCCCATCAACCTTCCACACTCCAAAGAATAAAGACCTAACTTGTTCAACCTTTCTCTGTAACTTAGGTAATGAAACCCGGGCAACATTTTAGTAAACCTCCTCTGTACTCTCTCAATTTTATTGACATCTTTCCTATAATTCGGTGACCAGAACTGAACACAATACTCCAAATTTGGCCTTACCAATGCCTTATACAATTTTAACATTACATCCCAACTCCTATACTCAATGCTCTGATTAATAAAGGCCAGCAAACCAAAAGCTTTCTTCACCACCCTATCCACATGAGATTCCACCTTCAGGGAACTATGCACCATTATTCCTAGATCCCTCAGTTATACTGCATTCTTCAATGCCCTACCATTTACCATGTATGTCCCATTTTGATTAGTCCTACCAAAATGTAGCACCTCACATCTTTCAGCATTAAACTCCATCTGCCATCTTTCAGTCCACTCTTCTAACTGGCCTAAATCTCTCTGCAAGCTTTGAAAACCTACTTCATTATCCACAACTCCACCTATCTTAGTATCATCTGCATACTTACTAATCCAATTTACCACCCCATCATCCAGATCATTATTATATATTACAAACAACATTGGACCCGGTACAGATCCCTGAGGCACACTGCTATACACCGTCCTCTAATCTGACAAACAGTTATCCACCACCACTCTCTGGCGTCTCCCATCCAGCCACTGCTGAATCCATTTTACTACTTCCATATTAATACCTAACGATTGAACCTTCCTAACTAACCTTCCATGTGGAACCTTGTCAAAGGCCTTACTGAAGTCCATATAGACAGCATCCACCACTTTACCCCCGTCAACTTTCCTAGTAACCTCTTCAAAAAATTCAATAAGATTTGTCAAACATGACCTTCCACGCACGAATCCATGTTGACTGTTCCTAATCAGACCTTGTCTATCCAGATAATTATATATACCATCTCTAAGAATACTTTCCATCAATTTACCCACCACTGACGTCAAATTCACATGCCGATAATTTCCAGGTTTACTCTTAGAACCCTTTTTAAACAATGGAACAACATGAGCAATACGCCAATCCTCTGGCACCATCCCCGTTTCTAATGACATTTGAAATATTTCTGTCAGAGCCCCTGCTATTTCTACACTAACTTCCCTCAAGGTCCTAGGGAATATCTTGCCTGGACCTGGAGACTTTTCCACTTCTATATTCCTTAAAAGTGCCAGTACTTCCTCTTCTTTAATTGTCGTATGTTGCATAACTACCCTTCTTGTTTCCTTTACCTTACACAATTCAATATCCTTCTCCTTAGAGAATACCGAAGAAAAGAAATTGTTCAAAATCTCCCCCATCTCTTTTGGCTCCGCACATAGCCGTCCACTCTGATTCCCCAAGGGACCAATTTTATCCCTCACTATCCTTTTGCCACTAACATAACTGTAGAAACCCTTTGGATTTATTTCCACCTTACTTGCCAAAGCAGCCTCGTATCTTCTTTTAGCTTTTCTAATTTCTTTAAGATTCTTTTTACATTCTTTATATTCCTCGAGTACCCCATTAACTCCAAGCTGCCTATATTTATTGAAGATCCCTCTCTTTTTCCAAACCAGGTTTCCAATATCTCTTGAAAACCATGGCTCTCTCAAACTTTTAACCTTTCCTTTCAACCTAACAGGAACATAAAGATTCTGAACCCTCAAAATTTCACCTTTAAATGACCTTCATTTCTCTGTTACATCCTTCCCATAAAACAAGTTGTCCCAATCCACTCCTTCTAAATCCTTTCGCATGGCCTCAAAGTTAGCCTTTCTCCAATCAAAAATCTCAATCCTAGGTCCAGACCTATCCTTCTCCATAATTACACTGAAACTAATGGTATTGTGATCACTGGACCTGAAGTGCTCCCCAACACATACCTCCGTCACCTTCCCTAACAGGAGATCCAACACTGCCCCTTCTCTAGTTGGTACCGCTATGTATTGCTCCAAAAAACTATCCTGCACACATTTGACAGACTCCAAACCATCCAGGCCTTTTACAGAATGGGCTTCCCAGTCTATGTGTGGAAAATTAAAATCTCCCACAATCACAACTTCCACTGTAAAGTATTTCTGGAGCAGTTCTGTCTGTAATCATGTTGGTGGGTGTCCAATGTGGCAGCAATCGAATTTTTGAAATGTGCCGTATCAGAACAGGTCAGACAGCATCTGTGGAGACAGATGGACAGGTGAGGTTTGGAAGGAGATGGATATTTTGGGTCGAGTTGAGACCCTTCCTGTGAACCGCTCTGTCTGTCACATTGTTTCTTGTACTGTCTGCAGCAATAATCAGTCTGCTATGCACAGGGAATGTTTGAATGCTTGAGGATGTTCTTCCTGGAGTGTAGGAGAATGAGAGGAGGTTTGATCGAGGTATACAAAATTATGGGCGGTATGGACAGGCTTTTTTTCCACTGAGGTCAGGCTGAGACTGGAGACTGGAGGCCTGGGGTTGGATGACTGTCCCTGTGTGTGGGTGGGTGGGTGTGAGGGAGGAATGGGGCTTGTCTCACTATTGACTCGAAATAAGCGACACTGCAGACAGTAACATTGAAACAGTGAGCTGTTGGCCTCACCTCTTGCTGTGGCAGGAGTGATATCTCTCTGTCATTAGTGAGAAAAAGGGCCAGTTGAGATGGGGTGGCACCTAGTGCAGTGACGAGCACAGACAACCAGAGTTCAATTACCGCCACGGTCTGTAAGGAGTTTGTACTTTCTCTCTGTGACTATAAGACTGTAAGATATAGGAGCAGAATTTGACCATTTGGCCCATCGAATCAGCTCCACCATTTCATCATGGCCAATCCAATTTTTCTGTCAGCCCCAATCTCCTGCCGTATCTCATCACGACCATTCAAGAATTTATCAACCTCTGTCTTAAATATACATAAAGGCTTGGCCTCCACAGCAGCTGATGGCAACAAATTCCACAGATTCACGACTCTCTGGCTAAAGAAATTCCTTCTTATCTCCATTGTAAAAAGATGCCCCTCTATTCTAAGGCTGTGTCCTCTGGTCTTAGACTCTCCCACCATAGGAAACATCCTCTCCACACCTACTCCGTCAAGGTTTTTCACCATTCAATAGGTTTCAATGAAGTCACTCCTCACTTTAATGAATTCTAGTGAATACAGGCCCAGAGCCATCAAACACTCTTAATGTGACAAGCCATTTAATCCTGGAATCATTTTTCGTGAACCTCCTTTGAACCCCCTCCAGATTCAGCACACCTTTTCAAAGATAAAGGGACCCAAAACTGCTTCTGATATTCAGAGGAACAAACAGGAGATTCTGTAGATATGAACAGGAAACCCAGAGGCGATATTGACTCCCAGGTGCCAGCGTCAGGGACGTCTCAGATCGCGTCCACAGCATTATGGAGAGGGAGGGAGAGCAGCCAGACATTTTGATACATATTGGTACCAATGACAAAGCAAAGAAAAGCAAAGAGTGAATTTAGACAGCTCGGTAGAAAGCTGAGAAGCAGGATCTCCAGGGTAGGAATCTCTGCATTGCTGCCTGTGCCATGTGGCAGTGATGGTAGAAACGGGCTGTTAGGTGGATAAATGCGTGGCTGAGAGGCTGGTGCAGGGGGCAGGGCTTTGGTTTTGGATTATTGGGGTCTCAATAACGATGGGTTACACCTGAACTCAGGGGAAACCAATATTCTTGTGGGCAGGTTTGTTCGAGCTGTTGGGGAGAGTTTAATCTAATTGGGCAGGGGGATGGCAACTGGAGTGCAGGGACTTAGGATAGGACAGATGGTGAAAAAGCAAAGACAGCATGCAGTCAGACTGTCAGGAAGGACAGACAGCCATCAGGGTGAGTATCAGTGCATCAGGGATGCAGAATCAAAAAGGGGAGCAAATACAGTAGGCAGCCATCAATCCCAGGGGATCATGGGTTTGTGCCTCTGGTGGACTGTGTCCTCTCCAGGGCACAAGCCTGGGTGGGAAGATTTGAAGAACCGGCTGTTCCCGTGCAGTGGGCTCCCCCTCTCCATGTCACTGACGTAGTCCAAGGGAAGGGCAAACACCGATACAGCTTGGCACCAGTGTCGTCACAGAGGTTGCCAGAGTGAAGCTGTAAACAACATCAAACTGCCTTAGGGACCCCGGCTCTGGATTTCTTCCTCGGGGTTTACTCCCAAAGCCTTTCCCATGGGTGGGTATGGCCGCAAGTAATGAAGGCTTAAAATCAGAGTTTTCCTTCTCCGAGACGGGCTGTCGTCCAAGGCTGATGAGCCCCATCTGCCTGAAAAGCAAATACAGTACTCAGTGTGTTATATCACAATGCACTGAGAATAGGAAATGAGGTGGATGATCTTGTTGCAATATTACAGATTGTCAGGTGTGATGCTATGGCCATCACTGAATCATGGCTGAAGAATGGTTGGAGTTGGGAGCTGAATGTCTCAGGTTACACATTGTATCAGAGGGATAGGAAGGTAGGCAGAGGGGGTGCTGCGGCTCTGCTGGTAAAGAATGGCATCAAATCGGTAGAAAGGTGTGACTTTGGATCAGAAGATATTGAATCCTTGTGGGTTGAGTTCAGAAACTGCAAGGGTAAAAGGACCCTGATGGCAGTTATATACAGCCTCCCAACAGTAGCTGGGATTTGGACTGCAGATGACAAAGGGAAATAGTGAAGGCATGTCAAAAGAGCATTGTTATGATAGTCATGGGAAATTTTAACATGAAGATCGGTTGGGAAAATTAGGTTCGTAATGGATCTCAAGAGAGTGAGTTTGTTGAATACCAGAGTGATGACTTTTTAGAGCAGTTTGTCATTGAGCCTACTGGGGGATCAGCTCTACTGGATTGAGTGTTATGTAATGAACTGGAGGCGATTAGGGAACTTAAGGTAAAAGAACCCTGAGGAAATAGTGACCACAATATGAGAGTTCAACTTGAAATTCGATAGGGAGAAAGTAAAGTCTGATGTAGCAGTATTTCAGTGGAGTAAAGGAAATTACAGTGGTGTGAGAGAGGAGTGGGCTAAAGTAAATTGGAAGGAGATGCTGGCAGGGATGACAGCAGAGCAGCAATGGTTTGAGTTTCTAGGAAAAATGAGGAAGGTGCAGGGTAGATGCATTGCAAAAACAAACTAAACCTCAAACGGCAAAATAATACAACTGTGGTTGACAAGGGAAGTCAAGGCTAATGTAAAAGCAAAAGAGAGGGCAAGAGGCTGAGTACAGAAGAGTGGTGGACAACTTTGTTGAGTGGTGTGGGCTGAATTACCTGCAGCTCAACATCACTAAAACAAAGAGTTGGTGGTGGACTTCAGGAAGGTGAAAACACCCTGCATTCCCATCTCCATCAAGGGAACGGATGTGGAATTTGTCCAAGACTACAATAGAAAATTGGGAAGTTGTTAAATACCTGCAGAAATCAACTGAAAGAATCATCAGGAGGGAAAAGATGAAATAAAAAAGCAAGCTCGCAAACAGTATCAAGGTGGATAGAAAAAGCTTTTTTCAAGTATACAAAAAAATACAAGAGAGATGAGAATAGATATAGGACCGCTAGAAAATGAGGCCAGAGAAATAATAAGGAGATGGAAGATGAATTAAATGAGTATTTTGCATCAGTCTTCACTGTGGAAGACACGAGCAGTGTGTCAGGTGTTGAACAGTGTGAGGGAAGAGAAGCGAGTGCAATTACTATTACAAGGGAAAAGATGCTCAAAAGGCTGAGAGACCTAAGGATACATAAGTCACGTGGACCAGATGAACTGCACCCAAGTGTTCTGCGAGGCCGTGGTAAAGATTGCGGAGGCATTTGTAATGATATTTCTGGCATGGTTCCGGAGGACTGGAAAATTGCAAATGTCACTCCACTCTTTAAGAAAGGAGGGAGCCAGCAGAAAGGAAATAATTGACCGTTTAATCTGACCTCAATGGATGGGAAGATGTTGGAGTCAATTGTTAAGGATGAGTTTATGGAGTACTTGGTGACACAGGACAAGATAGGACAAGGTCAGCATAGTTTCCTTCAGGGAAAATCCTGCCTGATGAACCTGTTGGAATTCTTTGAGGGGATTAGATGTAGGATAGATAAAGTGGATGCAGTGGATGTTGTATATTTGGATTTTCCGAAGGCCTTTGGCAAGGTGTCACACATGAGACTGTTTACCAAGTTAAGAGCCACGCTATTACAGAGAAGCTACTGGCATGTTTAGAGCATTGGCTGATTGGTAGGAGGAAGTGAGTGGAAATAAAAGATTCTTTATTGGTTGGCTAACAATGACTAGTGGTGTTCCACAGGGGTTGGTTTTGGGACCACTTCCTTTTATGCTGTAGATAAATGACTTAGATGGTGGATTGTGGCTCTGTTGCCAAATTTGCAGATGATACGAAGATTGGTGGAGGGGCAGGTAATGTTGAGGAAACAGGTAGGCTGCAGGAGGACTTAGATTAGGAGATGGGCAAGAAAGTGGCAAATGAAATAGAATGTTGGAAAATGTATGGTCATGGTAAAAGAAATAAATGTGCAGACTATTTTCTAAATGGAGAAAATTCAAAAATCTGAGATGCAAAGGGACTTGGGAGTCCTTGTGCAGAACACCCTAAAGGTTAACTTTCAGGTAGAGTCGGTGGTGAGGAGGGAAAATGGAATGTTAGCATTCATTTCAGGAGGTCTGAAATACAAGAGCAGGGATATGATGCTGAGGCTTTATAAGGGTCTGGTGAGGCCTCACCTTGAGTATTGTGAATAGTTCTGGGCTCCTCATCTAAGAAAAGATGTGCTGGCATTGGAGGGGGTTCAGAGGAGGTTCACAAGGATGATTCTTGGAATGAAGTGGTTATCATATGAGGAACACTGGGCTTGTACTCACTGGAATTAGAAGGATCGAGGGGGATCTCACTGAAATCTTTCAAATATTGAAAGGCCTAGACAGAGTAGATGTGGAAAGGATGTTTCCCATGCTGGGGGAGTCTGGGACAAGAGGGCACAGCCTCAGGATAGAGGGGTGTCCATCTAAAACAGAGATGCGGAGAAATTTCTTCTGCCAGAGGGTAGTGAATTTGTGGAATTTATTACCACAGACAGCTGTGGTGACCAGGTTGTTGGATGTATTTAAGGCGGTGATTGATCAGTTCTTGATTAGCCATGACATGAAAGATTACTGGGAGAAGGCTGGGTAGTGGTGCTGAGGAGGGAAGGTAAGGGTCAACCATGATTGAATGATGGAGCAGACTCAAGGGGCAGAATGGTCTATTTCTGTTCCTATGTCTTATGGTCTTATTTTCTAATTGTTGCTCTATTATATGCCCTCTCTTTGGCTTTCATGTTGGCTTTGACTTCCCTTGTTAGCCATGGTTGTGTCATCTTTCCTGGAGAATACTTGCCCCCCCTTTGGATGTATATATCCTGAGTCTCCTGTATTGCTTGCAGAAATTGCAGCCACTACTGCTCTGCCATCATCCCTGCCAGTGTTCTTTTCCAATCCAATCTGACCATCTCCTCACTCATGCCTCTGTAATTTCCTTTACTCCACTACATCTGACTTGCACCTCTTCTTCTCAAATTTCAGTGTGAATTTGATTATATTATGATCACTTGCACTTCAGGGTTCTTATACCTTAAGCTCTCTGATCAATTCTGGTTCATTGCACAATACCTAATCCAGAATAGTTGATCCTCGAGTGGGCTCAGCCATGAGCTGCTCTAAAAAGCCATCTCGTAGGCACTCCAGAAATACACTCTTACTGTCTCCTTCTGCTTTTCAATCCCCTTCTGATTCTTTGTAATCAGCCTGTTTTTTCTTGGTATTTTTGTTATTTATAAGTTTAGTTACAAGCTGGACAACTCATTTGCTCTTTAACTTTGTCTACAGGTCCTTTCGTGTTCAGGAATCTCTAGATTTACTCACTGTTGGACCACCCTCCAATCCTACCTGATCAATCTCTTCCTTAGAGGTTCAAATTTCAAAGTGAATTTATTGTCGAAGTACGAATGTGAGACCATACGCTACTCTGAGATTCATTTTCTTCCAGGCATTCACAGTAGAACAAAGAAATCAACAGAATCAGTGAAAAGCTACACACGAACAAAGACAGACATACAACCAATATACAAAAGACGACAAACTGGGCAAAAAGAATGAGATACGTAACACTGAGAACATGAGTTACAGAATCCTTGAAAGTGAGTCCATCGGTTGTCGAATCAGTTCACAGTTAAGCTGAGTGAAATTTTCCACATTGGTTCAGGAGCCTGATGGTTGACGGGTTATAACTGTTCCTGAACCTGGTGCTTTGGGTCCTGAGGCTCCTGTACCACCTGCCTAATGGTTGAGGGTAATATCTGTTCCAGAACCTGGTGGTGTGGGTCCTGAGGCTCCTGCACCTCCTGCCTGATGGCTGAGGGGTAATATCTGTTCCTGAACCTGGTGGTGTGGGTCCTGAGGCTCCTGTACCACCTGCCTGATGGCTGAGGGGTAATATCTGTTCCTGAACCTGGTGGTGTGGGTCCTGAGGCTCCTGTACCACCTGCCTGATGGCTGAGGGGTAATATCTGTTCCTGAACCTGGTGGTGTGGGTCATGAGGCTCCTGTACCTCCTGCCTGATGGTTGAGAGGTAATAACTGTTCCTGAACCTGGTGGTGTGGGTCCTGAGGCTCCTGTACCACCTGCCTGATGGCTGAGGGGTAATATCTGTTCCAGAACCTGGTGGTGTAGGTCCTGAGGCTCCTGTACCACCTGCCTGATGGCTGAGGGGTAATATCTGTTCCTGAACCTGGTGGTGTGGGTCCTGAGGCTCCTGTACCTCCTGCCTGATGGTTGAGAGGTAATAGCTGTTCCTGAACCTGGTGGTGTGGGTCCTGAGGCTCCTGTACCACCTGCCTGATGGCTGAGGGGTAATATCTGTTCCAGAACCTGGTGGTGTGGGTCCTGAGGCTCCTGTACCACCTGCCTGATGGCTGAGGGGTAATATCTGTTCCAGAACCTGGTGGTGTGGGTCATGAGGATCCTGTACCTCCTGCCTGATGGCTGAGGGGTAATATTTGTTCCAGAACCTGGTGGTGTGGGTCCTGAGGCTCCTGTACCACCTGCCTGATGGCAGCAATGAGAAGAGAGCATGGCCTGGCTGGTGGGGGTCCTTGATGATGGTCACTGCTTTCTTGTGGCAGCACTCCTTGTAGATGTGCTCAATGGTGGGGAGGGCATCTCCTGTGATGGACTGGGCCATACCCACCTCTTTCTGTAGGATTTTTTCTTCTTGGGCATTGGGATTTCCATACCAGGTCGTAATTCGACCAGTCCGCGAACTCTCCACTGTAAATTACAGAAGTTAGTCACACCAGAGATCATACGTTCACGTTAAGATATTGGTTACAATAGCGACAACCAGAAAGAGGAACTTAGATGACTTCTTTGCCAGAGAGTGACTTCTTTGAGCTCATCTGCAAAAGAGTTCAAATTCCTCTCTTTAATGTCTCCTTTTTCCCCTATTCAAGGGTACAGGAGTCCTGTTGGAGTCCGTGATCTACAACTGCACTCAAACTGCAGTGGGTTCCCGCTCCCAGAGCTTGCTGACTGCCCATTTTTGATATCTCTGGGGTGGCCTGGGAGACGTGTATCTTTGGGGTGCGGCCTTGCGCAGCCCCTGTGGACTGGATTCCATGGCAGTGTGGCCAACTGAAGTGTTACAAAAGATTGAAACATTGAGTCAGGGGGTGCGGCTGGAGGAGGCCTCTGCACTGGAGTGAGGCCATCGATCTATCAAGAACTCTGCAGTTTGATGTTTTATATTCTGTGTTTTATTCGCTTGTTTCTTTTTGTTGTTTGCACAATTTGTTCTGTTTTTTGCACGTTGGGTGTCTGAGCTTTTTCTTTGAACGGGTTCCATGGTGTTTCACTGTTTCGTGGCTGTCTGTGGGAAAAGAAATCTCAGGGTTGAAGACTGCACACGTACTTTGATAATAAATGTACTTTTAACTTTTAAATAAATAAATAAATAAATAGAATATATCTATGGGCACCCATATGGGTCCTAGCTATGCCTGTCTTTTTGTTGGGTTTGTGGATCAATCTATGTTCCGTGCCTATTCTGGTATCTGTCCCCCACTTTTCCTTCGCTGCATTGTTGACTGTATTGGCGCTGCTTCCTGCACGCATGCTGAGCTCGTTGACTTCATTAACTTTGCCTCTAACTTTCACCCTGCCCTCAAGTTTACCTGGTCCACTTCTGACACCTCCCTCCCCTTTCTAGATCTTTCTGTCTCTATCTCTGGAGACAGCTTATCTACTGATGTCTACTATAAGCCTACTGACTCTCACAGCTATCTGAATTATTCCTCTTCTCACCCTGTCTCTTGCAAAAACGCCATCCCCTCGCAATTCCTCCGTCTCTGCCGTATCTGCTCTCAGGATGAGGCCTTTCATTCCAGGATGAGGGAGATGTCCTCCTTTTTTAAAGAAAGGGGATTCCCTTCCTCCACCATCAACTCTGTTCTCAAACGCATCTCCCCCATTTCGCCCACATCTGCAGTCACTCCATCCTCCCGTCATCCCACTAGGAATAGGGTTCCCCTGGTCCTCACCTACCACCCCACCAGCCTCCGAGTCCAACATATTATTCTCCGTAACTTCCGCCACCTCCAACGGGATCCCACCACTAAGCACATCTTTCCCTTCCCCCTCCTCTGCTTTCCACAGGGATCGCTCCCTACGCGACTCCCTTGTCCATTCGTCCCCCCCATCCCTCCCCACTGATCTCCCTCCTGGCACTTAGCCTTGTAAGCGGAACAAGTGCTACACATGCCCTTACACTTCCTCCCTTACCACCATTCAGGGCCCCAAACAGTCCTTCCAGGTGAGGTGACACTTCACCTGTGAGTCGGCTGGGGTGATATACTGCGTCCGGTGCTCCCGATGTGGCTTTTTATATATTGGCGAGACCTGACGCAGACTGGGAGACCGCTTTGCTGAACATCTACGCTCTGTCCGCCAGAGAAAGCAGGATCTCCCAGTGGCCACACATTCTAATTCCACATCCCATTCCCATTCTGACATGTCTATCCACGGCCTCCTCTACTGTAAAGATGAAGCCACACTCGGGTTGGAGGAACAACACCTTATATTCCATCTGGGTAGCCTCCAACTTGCTGGCATGAACATTGACTTCTCTAACTTCCGCTAATGCCCCACCTCCCCCTCGTACCCCATCCGTTATTTATTTATATACACACATGTTTTCTCTCTCTCTCTCCTTTTTCTCCCTCTGTCCCTCTGACTATACCCCTTGCCCATCCTCTGGGTTTTTCCCCCCCCCGTCCCCCTTTTCCTTCTCCCTGGGCCTCCTGTCCCATGATCCTCTCATATCCCTTTTGCCAATCACCTGTCCAGCTCTTGGCTCCATCCCTCCCCCTCCTGTCTTCTCCTATCATTTTGGATCTCCCCCTCCCCCTCCCACTTTCAAATCTCTTACTAGCTCTTCCTTCAGTTAGTCCTGACGAAGGGTCTCGGCCCGAAACGTCGACTGTACCTCTTCCTACAGATGCTGCCTGGCCTGCTGCGTTCACCAGCAAGTTTGATGTGTGTTACATAAATAAATCTTGCAAGTTTTCATCACACTTTCATATTTCAAAAATAACCCTGGTACATGTTAAAAATATATACAAACAAAGAAACTACAAAATCTTTATATTCAGGTTATTAATTAGTGTCAACTTATTTTTTAAAATTATAACACCACTGACATTTAAGTGGCCGCTAGGCTGTTCTAGGGGCTTCCCCACCGCACTCAGCCCTCCAATCGAGGTACTGGACATCCCGTTGCCTTGGGTCACCAACAGGTTTTGGGCAGATCAAAGTGTCAGGCTTGCTCACACTGACAACCCCAGCCTGCACATTCAGGCACCTCGCATCTCCACCCAGCCTATAGGATTCAGCTGCCGATAGTTCCAGACTCATCACCGGCAGCCTATTTAAACCCAGTTCTCATCCACACTCCTTGTTCACTCATCAAACCAGCTGACCTGAAATAGTTATTCCCAGCCTTCACTCTCCCTGTCTAAAGTTTACCTTGTTGCCTGTTTCTGTTTCTCTCTTGTTTTGTGGACGCTCATGGCTTGTTATTTTACAGTCTATTATCAAAGTTATTGTTCACGGCTGAATCGTCTCCACTGCTCTGCTTTTGGGATAAGCCTCCTCGACATTCCCTGACACAAAGTACTTCCGTCACTGAGTTGCTGATCGTCCAGCACACTTGTAGTTTGCCTCGGTACACCCGTACATCAGAGAGTCAGTCCACTGTTACACAGCTGCTGTGAGGAATGAACTGTGACACGAGCTCTTGCATCTCCTCCACATCCTCTTAGCAAATCCACATTCTGCAAGGAGCTGGGTGACCACAGGAATGTGTTTTTTAAAATTTATTGCACAAACAATTTACAAGAATAAACTTTATTACGTCACCATAAGACATAGGAGCAGAATTAGGCCATTCAGTCCATCAAGTCTGCTCCACCATTCCATCATGGCTGATTTATTTTCCATCTCAACCCCATTCTACTCCCTTCTCCCTGCAACCTTTAACTCCCTGACTAATCAGGAACCTATCAAGCTCTGCTTTAAAGATGGCCACTGATTTGGCCTCCACAGCTGTGTATTGTAATGAATTCCACAGATTCACCATTCTCTGGCTAAAGAAATTCCTCCTCATCTCTGTTCTAAATGGCCGCCGTCCTATTCTGAGGCTGTGCCTTCAGATCCAAGACTTGCCCACAATCGGAAACATCCTCTCCATGTCCACTCTATCTCGGCCTCTCAGTAATGCAGAGTTTTCAATGAGACCCCTGCACCCCCAGCATTCTTCTAAACTCCAGCGAGTACAAGACCAGAGTTATTAAGCACCATAGACAGCACCCTGTCTTGATGCATCTCAGCATGATGTGCACATCTGTCTGTGACACAAGAAACTGTTTGTTTCGTTGATGTGGGACAGATAAAGCCAATCTGTAACTTAATCTTGCTCAAGTCACTGAGAGCTCTCTGTTGTTCTTCCTACTGCAATGAAAGAGGAGATATTTTCAGCTACTTCCTCATTTATCACGTCCCCAAAAGGCAAGTTCAGTCTTTTCAGCTGTTAAACTAATTGGGCATTATTATTATCTTCCCTCAGACCAAACCCAGTCCCTCCAATCTCCCCTCAGACCAAACCCAGCCCGTCCAATCTCCCCTCAGACCAAACCCAGCCCATCCGATCTCCCCTCAGACCAAACCCAGCCCGTCCGATCGCCCCTCAGACCAAACCCAGCCCGCCCGATCTCCCCTCAGACCAAACCCAGCCCATCCGATCTCCCCTCAGACCAAACCCAGTCCCTCCAATCTCCCCTCAGACCAAACCCAGCCCGTCCAATCTCCCCTCAGACCAAACCCAGCCCATCCGATCTCCCCTCAGACCAAACCCAGCCCGTCCGATCGCCCCTCAGACCAAACCCAGCCCGCCCGATCTACCCTCAGACCAAACCCAGCCCGTCCGATCTCCCCTCAGACCAAACCCAGCCCGTCCAATCTCCCCTCAGACCAAACCAAGCCCGTCCGATCTCCCCTCAGACCAAACCCAGCCCGTCCGATCTCCCCTCAGACCAAACACAGTCCGTCCGATCTCCCCTCAGACCAAATCCAGCCCGTCCGATCTCCCCTCAGACCAAACCCAGCCCGTCCGATCTCCCCTCAGACCAAACCCAGCCCGTCCGATCTCCCCTCGGACCAAACCCAGCCTCTGATCTCTCCACCGTCTCTCCTCAGGACAAACCCACTCTCCGATCACACCTCAGTCACTCCTGAAAACAAAACCATTCTTTGTGATCTCACCTCAGAACAAACCCAGTCTCAGGGGGTCAGGGAGGTGAATATGGAGACATTGATTGACATGATTTAGCAGATGAAGCTACTAGATATATTTATGATAATTACAAAACTCCATTTCCTGAGGAACTCCCACCGACAGCCTCCCAACGGGAGCCAGTGCCACCTTCTGCACGATTGGCACCCCTCGTTACTATCAGAGAGGGAGAGCATGGGAGCAAATCAAACTGAGAATATAACATACACCACACTGTTCAGTGTACAGCAGCTTAAAGATATTGCTGAGGATATCAGGACACGTGTGCTCAGAGACGATCCTCAAGAGCTTTTCCAAACAACTAGCCATCAGAGATAACTTCAAGAAAAGGAAATTGATTATAATGTGTTTCCATCCAAATATGCCCTCGGCTTTGCCAGACACACAGTGACATAGTGGGGGAACAAGTGAGGAACTGAAGAATGCAATATTGACTGTTACGAGTGTTAACAGAGGGGACCCGGTAGATGCGTTAGCCAAATGTCACCAGAGGAAAGGTGAACATCCCACTGCATTTGCATCCCGTTTATGGACTGTGTTCCAAGGGGTTTATGGAACAGCATTAGAGTGGGGCCATTTAGATGGTTGGGGACACTGGTGTCTCACTGTACCGATGAATCTAAAAAGGCACTGGAAATGTTTGATCCTTCCGAACCCACACATACTGAGGCATGGGACTGAGGAAAATGTGTAGAGCGAGGGAAAAGGAGATACAAAGACCAACTAAACTCCCGAATGGGAAGGTGATGCCTGTTAAAAGTCAGGCACCTGCCTGGAGAAATGAGGGCAGGGAACCCACCCCGAGGGTCTCCCTGTCACACTATCGAGGGTCAAAGAAGGGCAGAGGAAATGGAACAGGGCCAGGAACAGGGAGAACTGAAGGTGGAGTAATTAAATGCTATATCTGTGGCCAAGAGGGACACATGAAGAGAGAATGTCCAAACCTGAGACAACGAAGAGCAGAGCAATGCAGTTCGTCCTTGGAGGGGCCAGAAAGACCAAGCCCATGAAATAACATGGTGGAGACACCATCATCCAGGGAATTGTACCCTGAGCCTGAATGATAGTGTCAGGCCTCACCAACATGGGTGTGTGACACAAGGTGGGATGAAACTGGAAACCTCTAGTGAGTGGTAGGGTTAGGGGCCGCCCTGTTTCCTTTTTATGGAACACTGGAGGATCCCAAACCACCATCAACACCACTAATATAAGTAACGTAAATTGAGAGATACAAGGTAAAATTATCCTAAGTGGATTCACAGGACATTTACAAGTGGGACATGTGAGTGTACCATTGGAAGTTAGAATAGGAGACATAGCATCCATAGAACCATACAACACTGCAGCACAAAATATGGGCCATTCAGCCCTTCTAGTCTGTGCCAAAACTTTATTCCGCTAGTCCCATCGACCTGCATCCAGTCCATATCCCTCCAGACCTCTCCTATCCATGTACCTATCCAATTTGTTCTTAAAACTTAAGAGTGAGCCCACATTTACCATGTCAGATGGCAGCTCATTCCACACTCCAACCACTCTCTGAGTGAAGTTCCCCCTAAACCTTTCCCCTTTCACCCTAAGCCATGTCCTCTCATATTTATCTCTCCTAACCTAAGTGGAAAGAGCCTATTCACATTTACTCTGTCTATAACCGTCATAATTTTGTAAACCTCTATCAAATCTCCCCTCATTCTTCCATGCTCCAAGGAATAAAGTCCTAACCTGTTCAATCTCTCTCTGTAACTCAAATCCTGAAGATCCGGCAATATCTTAGCAAATTTTTTCTGCAGTCTTTCAATCTTACTGATATATCCTATAGTTAGGTAACCAGAACTGTACACAATACTCCAAATTTGGCCTCACCAATTTCTTATACAACCTCCCTATAACATCCCAACTCCTATACTCAATACTTTCATTTATGAATGCCACGATGCCAAAAGCCTTCTTTACAATCCTGTCTACCCGTGACGCCACTTTCAGGGAATTATGTATCTGAACTCCCAGATCTCTTTGTTCCTCCCTACTCCTCAGTGCCCTACCATTTACTTTTTATGTCTTATCTTGATTTGTCCTTCCAAAAAGCAAAACCTCACTTTTCTGCATTAAATTCCATCTGCCATTTTCTGGCCCATTTTTCCAGTTGGTCCAGATCCCTCTCCAAGCTTTGAAAGCCTTCCTCACTGTCCACAACGCCTCCAATCTTAGTGTCATCAGCAAACTTGCTGATCCAATTTACCACATTATTATCTAGATCATAGACAACAAACAATAATGGTCCCAGCACAGATCCTTGAGGCACACCACCAGTCACAGGCCTCCAGTCTGATAAGCAATCATCCACTACCACTCTCTGTCTTCTCCTACACAGCCAATTTTGAATCCAGTTTACAACTTCTCCATGAATACCTAGTGTGTGAACCTTCCGAACTAACCTCCCATGTGGGACTTTGTCAAAGGCCTTACTAAAGTCCACATAGACAACGTCCACAGCCTTTCCTTCATCTACTTTCTTGGTAACTTCCTCGAAAAACTCTACAAGATTCGTTAAACATGATCTACCACGCACAAAGCCATGCCGACTATCCTTAATCAGCCCTTGGCTGTCCAAATACTTGTATATCCGATCTCTCAGAACACCTTCCAATAATTTACCTACTACTGATGTCAGGCTCACCGGCCTGTAATTACCTGGTTTACTTTTGGAGCCTTTTTTAAACAACAGAACAACATGAGCTACCCTCCAATCCTCCGGCACCATACCCGTGGCTAAGGACATTATAAATATTTCTGCTAGGGCCCCTGCAATTTCTACACTAGTCTCTCTCAAGGTCCGAGGAAATATCATGTCAGGCCCGGGGGATTTATCTACCTTTATTTGCTGTAAGGCAGCAAACACCTCCTCCTCTTTAATCTCCGTATGTTCAATGACACTGCTGCTTGTTTCCCTTCCTTCCATACACACTATGCCAGTGTCCTGAGTAAATACTGATGCAAAAAAACTGTTTAAGATCTCCCCCATCTCGTGAGGCTCCACACATAGATGACCATTCGATCTTCTAGGGGACCAATTTTGTCCTTTACTATCCTTTTACTCTTCATATACTTGTAGAAACCCTTCGGGTTTACCTTTACGTTATCTGCCAAAGCAACCTCATGTCTTCCTTTTGCCTTCCTGATTTCCTTCTTTAGTATTTTCTGACATTTTCTATACTCTTCAAGTACCTCATTTGTTCCTTGTTGCTTATACCTGCTATACACCACTCCCTTTCTTAACCAGATCACCAATATCCCTTGAAAACCAAGATTCCCTATGCCTGTTAACTTTGCCTTTAATCCTGGCAGGAACATGCAAACTCTGCACACTTAAAATTTTCCCTTTGAATGCCTTCCACATACTGAACACATCCCTGCCAGAAAACAACTTATCCCAATCCACTCTTCCTAGATCCTTTCTCATTTCCTCAAAATTGACCCTTCTCCAATTTAGAACATTAACTCGAGGACCAGACCTATCCTTATCCATAATTAAACATAGAACATAGAATAGTACAGCACAGTACAGGCTCTTCGGCCCACATTGTTGTGCCAACCCTCAAACCCTGCCTCCCATATAACACCACAAATTAAATTCCTCCATATACCTGTCCAATAGTCTCTTAAATTTCACTAGTGTATTTTCCTCCACCACTGACTCAGGCAGTGTATTCCATGCATAACCACCCTGAGTGAAAAACCTTCCTCTTATATCCCCCTTGAACTTCCCACCCCTTACCATAAAGCCATGTCCTCTTTTATTGAGCAGTGGTGCCCTGGGGAAGAGGTGCTGGCTATCCACTCTATCTATTCCTCTTAATATCCTGTATACCTCTATCATGTCTCCTCTCATCCTCCTTCTCTCCAAAGAGTAAAGCCCTAGCTCCCTTAATCTCTGATCATAATGCATACCCTCTAAACCAGGCAGCATCCTGGTAAATCTCCTCTGTACCCTTTCCAATGCTTCCACATCCTTCCTATGGTGAGGCGACCAGAACTGGACACAGTACTCCAAGTGTGGCCTAACCAGAGTTTTATAGAGCTGCATCATTACTTCGTGACTCTTAAACTCTATCCCTCGACTTATGAAAGCTAACGCCCCATAAGCTTTCTAAGCTACGCTACCTACCTGTGAAGCAACTTTCAGGGATCTGTGGACATGTACCCCCAGATCCCTCTGCTCCTCCACACTACCAAGTATCCTGCCATTTACTTTGTACTCTGCCTTGGAGTTTGTCCTTCCAAAGTGTACCACCTCACACTTCTCCGGGTTGAACTCCATCTGCCACTTCTCAGTCCACCTCTGCATCCTATCAATGTCTCTCTGCAATCTTCGACAATACTCTACACTATCTACAACTTGAAACTAATGACATTATGGTCACTGGACCGAAAATGTTCGCCTACACGTACTTCTGTCACCCGACCTGTCTGAGTCCCGAACAGGAGATCAAGTATTGCATTCTCTCTCGTTGGTACCTCTATGTATTGATTTAGAAAACTTTCCTGGACACATTTGACAAATTCCACGCCATCTAACCCTTTCACAGTGTGAGAGTCCCAGTCAATATGTGGAAAGTTAAAATCCCCAACTATTACAACTTTCTGTTTCTTACATCGGTCTGCTATCTCTACAGATTTGCTCCTCCAATTCTCTGACTATTGGGCGGTCTATAATACAACCCTATTAGTGTGGTCACACCTTTCCCGTTCCTCAGCTTCACGCATATGGCCTCTGTAGACAAGCCCTCCGGGCTGTCCTGTCTACACACCGTTGTGATATTCTCCCTGACTAGTAATTCCACTCCTCCCCCTTTCATCCCTCCCCCTCTGTAACGTCTAAAACAACAGAACTCCGGAACATTAAGCTGCCAGTCCTGCCCCTCCTGCAAACAAGTCTCACTAATAGCAATAATTTCGTAATCCCACGTGTCAATCCACGCCCTAAACTCACCTGCCTTACCTACAATATTCCTTGCACTGAAATACGGTAGATGCACCTGAGAACATTTCTATCATACACAAACCTTTGATTACTGTCTATACATGCAGTCCTTGCATGACCTTTATCCTCCACTACCTCACTATCTGCTCTAACACTCTGGTTCCCCTCCCGCTGCAAATCTAGTTTAAACCCCCCGGAGCAGCACTAACAAATCTACCCGCAAGGATGTTAGTCCCCCTCCAGTTCAGGTACAAACCGTCCCGTCGGAACAGGTCCCACCTTCCCTGGAACAAGGCCCAATTGTCCAGAAACATGAAGCCCTCCCTCCTGCACCATCTCCTTAGCCACGTATTTAGCTGCATTATCTTCCTATTTCTAGCCTCACTAGCACGTGGCACGGGTAGCAATCCTGAGATTGCAACTCTGGAGGTCCTGTCCTTCAACTTTGCACCTAACTCCCTAAACTCTCTTTGCAGGACCTCCTCCTCCTTCCTATCCACATCATTGGTCCCTACATGGACCACGACTTCTGGCTTCTCACCCTCCCTCCTGAGAATACCGAGAACTCGATCCGAGATATCGCGGACCCTGGCACCAGGGAGGCAACAGACCATCCGGGATTCTCAATCTCTCCCACAGAACCTCTTATCTGTCCCCCAGCTATCGAATCCCCTATCACTACTGCTCTCCTCTTTTCCCTCCTTCCCTTCTGAGCTGAGGGTCCAGTCTCGGTGCCAAAGACACGACCACTACAACTTGTCCCTGGTAGGTTGTCCCCACCAACAGTATCCAAAACAGTATACTTATTATTGATGGGAACGGCCACAGGGGTGCTCTGCTCTTTCTGTCTATTCCCCTTCCCCCTCCTGACAGTCACCCAGCTTCCTGCCACCTGACTTTTAGGGGTGACTATCTCCCTGAAACTCCTGTCTATTTCTGCCTCTGCCTCCCGAATGATCCGAAGTTCATCCAACTCCAGCTCCAGATCCCTAACTCGGTTTGTCAGGAGCTGCAGCTGGATGCACCTTTTACAGGTGTAGTCATCAGGGACAATTGTGCTCGCCCTGACTTCCCACATACTGCAAACGGAGCACTCAACTGCCCTAACTGCTGCCTCCATTACCAACTCCTAAGTTAATTAAATTAATTAAAGGAACTTACCCGGCCTTACCTCACTGGGAGCAGGCTCGTTCTCAGCCTCTGCTCACCGAAGCCTCTCGAGCCAAGCCTCAAAGCTCCACTCCTACCCTGAGCCACTCACACACTGGCCGCTCCTCTTCAGTTACCCCTCCTTTTATTTGTCCCTGCCAATTATCTCAAGTACTCACTCCCTCTAATCAACATTCTGTTTAACCCTTCGGTTGCCCTCCACGCTCCTTTTTAAAGCACACTCACCTGAGCAGCTTCCCAGCACTGAGCACTCTCCCCAACCCCTCTCTCCTCCTCCTGCTGCGACCCTTCCTCAATCACACTATCCGGAGTAACATTCAGCAGTGTTGGTGGAATTACCCAGGGAGTACGAACATAAACTGGGGAAAACGGGGCTTTGTTTTGACCCATTTAATTGTATGATTTGGCAGATGCCAACTGGCATGAATAACAGACACCACATACAGATCCCAGCAGGCGGATGTCAGGATAGAATACACACAGTGGGTGAAATGTGGATAAAACCGGAGGAGATGAGTAATGATTAGAAGGTGCAGCAAATTGTTGCACAGAACTCAGGGACATTTGCAAAGCACAAGCATGATTGCAGAAAGATGGTCGGCACTGTGAGCATACAAGGTCCAGACCCCAAACCACAGAACCACAGGTTTCCAAAAAAGCAGAGGAAGATGTGGGTAAGGTAATACAGAGTTTGGTAGAGTTTGGAATAGAGACAGTGAGATCGAGAAAGGGAAGGAAGTTGTTGGAAATGGACCAGGTGAATTTGAGAACAGGGTGGAAGCTGGAGGCAAAGTGAATGAAATCGAAGAGTTCAGCACGGGTGCAGGAAGCAGCACCAATGCAGTTGTCAATGTAGCGCAGGAAAAGTGCGGGACAGTCACCAGTGTAGGCCTGGAACACGACTGTTCCACGAAGCCAACAAACAGGCAGGCATAGCTGGGACCCATACGAGTGCCCACGGCTGCCCCTTTCTGCATTGGGAGTGAAGGTAAACCCCAAAAAAGCACAGGTAACGAGACAAAAGTTAGTTATTTGAGAACAATCTTGACATTGGGAAGAAGAGAAATTGATAAGCAAAGAGTTGAATCAGTTATGAAACTGCCTATTCTCCGAGACCTGAAAGGGCTGCGGTCCCTTCTGGGGCTGGTCGGCTACTGCAGGGATCACATTGATGGATTTTCCACTAAGGCAGCTCCTTTAATGGAGTTACTGAAAAAGAATGTGGTGTGGGATGGAAATCAGAACACACCCAGGCCATCACAGATCTGAAGAAAGCGTTGGCCACTGCGCCTGCTTTAAAAACCCAAATCTCATTGGAGATGGTGACAACTGATACCACCCCCTCAGCAGTGATGTTACAGGAGATGCATGGGCAGTTAAGCTATGCTTCACTCATGCTCTCACCAGTAGAACAGGGGTAGACTGTATGTGAAAAACACTTGTTAGCAGTTTTCTGGGCAGTACAGCATTTCACCTACATAGTTGGACTTAATCCACTCACAATACCGACAGAACACACCCCCATACAATTACTGTTAAATGGAAGAATTAATGATTGGTCAGTAAGCCAAAACAGATTTGCGAGATGGGCATTGCTGTTTCGAGGGAGAAATATTAGTGTAAAGCGAGTAAGCACTACCTCTATGTTAGCCGATAACCTGGTACACCAAGGAAGTGAACATGAGTGTCAAGTTATGATAGTAAATGATCCCGAGGGCCCAGCTGCATCAAAACAAAAGGAGGGTGTGGAATCAGATCAGATAAAGTAATGAGTGAGAACAAAAACAAAGGAAGAAGAAAACCTCCACTTTAAAATGTTTGTGGATGGCCCCTCATCAGTACAGGATGGTGAGAGGAGAGCTGGGTGTGGCGTATATGCAGAGGATGAACATGGCCGGGAAAGCTAAAGTATAGCGTTAATGTTACTCATAACCATGGGTGTACAGGCAGCAGAAATGGCAGCTGTGGTATTTGTGGTGAGCCACCCAAAGCATTTTCTGCCAGGGTCAGTCATGCACTCTGATAGTATGTATGTTTGTAACAGCCTTACAGAAATTTCCCTCTGTGGGAAGCCAGGGGGTTTGTTTCAGCAGATGCGAGGCCCCTCCCATCTGCTGCTTTATTGCAATATATATCTGAGGAAACACAAAAAGAGAAATAATGTATGAGATCATGAAAAGGCAACGTAACTTCATTGGACGTGTGATTAGGAAAGAAGAGTTAGAATGCACGGTAATTATGGGAAAGATTGAAGGGAAGAAAACAAGAGGAAGACAAAGATAAATGATGATGGAGACAGCAGCCAGAGAACTGAAAATGAATGCCAATGAATTGATCCACTTGAACCGAAACAGGAGTGTGTGGGTCATGGCAGTCAAAGCTCAAACTGGGCATGGCACCTGATGATGATGATGAGGATTCGAGGAAGCAAAGGGAAAAGAATTTGGAGTCATAAAGGTGAATGCCCACTCTAAATCATCTCCTGAGGGAAATAGAAAGGCTGAGAATTGGTGAAGCAAGGTGCTTTCTTTAGGCAGGAATGGCAGCCACAGATTGGGCAGATTGGAAGGCAGAAGGAAAAACAGATTAAGGTTATGGATTTAACAGAGGAGCAGAAGAAATAAAGATTTAAAAAAAAATGATAGAAGGTGCAGGGTCTGAAATATACAGAGGACAAGGGAGTGTTTGTCAAAGATGGATTTGTCCTTCATGAAGGAAAGCTTGTGGTTCCAAACAGAGGAAGAAACGAGATGATCCATTGGTACTATGATCTATGGGGACACTAGGGGTGCAAAAGCACCCTGGAAAAGATCAAGGAAGTGGGTTGGTGGTCTGAAAAGAAGAATGATATGGAGCAGTATGTCCAAAATTGCTTGATTTGTGTACAATATAATCCAGACAGACATGTAACGAAAGGAGCCTTTCCACACACGACCGGTGGAAGGGCCTTGCAGATAGATTATGTTGGTCTCTTACCACCCACCCCAGGAGGGTACAAATATATTCTGGCAGAAATAGATACAAAGTGAGTGGAAACTTTTCCAGCTAAAACAACCACAAAGGCCACTGCAAAAATCTTATTGGAAAGGATATTCACTGGTTGGGAACTACCCTGGAGTATCGAATCAGATCAAGGTGCACATTTCACAGCACAGATAATGCAAGATGTCATGGCACTTTCAGGGATCAAGCAGAGATTTCATATACACTATAGACCACAGTCCAGTGGAATTGTGGAAAGGATGAATCGAACACTAAAAAACATGATTGCAAATTGGTGCGACAACGTGGAACAACATGGCAGGTAGTTTTGCCTTGTGCCTTGATGATAATAAGCAATACAGTGACATCGTCAATATGTGACACCCAGCAAGGGATGACCAGAAGGGACATCAGAGGATTAGATTTGCCTTGTGCCTTGATGATAATAAGCAATACAGTGGCATCTTCAACTGGCTACACCCCTGATAACCTCATGACCGGAAGGGACATGAGAGGATTAGAGGAGTTGTTAGGATTAGATTTGTCAGAATCTGAAATTGATGGGACTGTGTCAGAGAAGTGGACACAACAACTGGTCGAGACAGTGAAAGAGGCCAATTATGCAGCAGCCCACCAAACAGGAAAGAAGCAACAGAGTAAAGCCTACTTTGACTCAAAAGTCAGTCCCATGGAACTAAGCCCAGGACAAAGAGTGATGATTAGAATACACCAACCCACTCATTTTTAAATCCAAGGTTTGCAGAGCCCCATGAAATTATAGACAAAGCACGCCCTTCAGTGTACAAAGTACTGACTTCTCCAGATAAAAGTGGGTGGTACCATATCAACCAGCTGAAATTGGTGAGGGAGAAACAGGAATGTTCTCACCATCGGCCATAACAATTGATGCACATGAAAGTCCTGATTTGGGAGACTTGAGGATGGAACAACTGTTCCAAGAAGATAGGAACATGTCCACTCAAGGGGGTGATATTCCTGAGAACTAGGGGAGTTTTGTCAAAAAATCAAAGGGAAAGGAAGATATGCCAGTGTTCCTATCCCAAAACAAAACTGGGTGAGGAAAAATGGATGCCTTGAGGACATGACGAGGCTTGGGTTCCTCGAGGCGAGGGCATGATGAGGCTTGGGTTCCTTGAGGTGAGGACATGACGAGGCTTGGGTTCCTCGAGGCGAGGACATGACGAGGCTTGGTTGACAGAACTAGGTTAGGCAACAGGACAGAATGAGAGACTCTTGGGCAAGACGAGGGAACTCCAGCATAGGACGAGAACACAAAGCCTTGACTTGGTCGAGGGAGACTGGAACGCAGAGCCTTGGTAATCATGAGAGACAGGAACAGGAACACAGAGCTGGGACTCCTCCTTGGAAACAAGACGTAGGGCCGGGACTCTTACACAAAACACTGAGAAACAGATCTCCACTCAAGCTAGCGGCAAACAGCTGGATCTACCCAGCAGAGGTGAGGGCACAAAGAGACGGTTTCCCAACACAAGGTAGTGGCAAATGGCCGGACCTACCTAATGAAGGTGTGGACACAGAGAGAATTCCCAACACTAGATAGCGGCAAACGGCCAGAACTACCTAGTGAAAGCGTGGACACAGAGACAGTTTAAAACAACGATAGACACTTCCTTATCTTGCTCCGGCAGTTGAACTTGACAGCGGTGCAAGCGAAGGTTGCAGGCGAGGCGAGGCTTCAGACACTGGTTGCAAGGCAAGACTTCAGGAGGAAGGGGCAGAGAAGGGATTCAGACAGGGAGGTTTGGACAGGAACAATCCAGCAACTGAAGCAGCTTCTTCATCTTCTTCTGTTGTTTTATGGCGGTTGGCAAACCAGCTTTTAGGTGCATCACCGCCACCTGCTAGACTGGAGTGTGGATCGTTGGATAAACAGGAGAAGGGAAAAGAATTGCATTCCCTTTATTCTATATAATAAATCTGAGTCTTTCAGACACTTCATGATACGGATCTGTATTTCCCTTGAATTCCCACTTAAAATGTCTTCTATACCCACATCAGTTCTTTTGTTTATCTTAAGCGCTCCTATCATCTTCACTCTTTCTTTTTAATACTTCTTACATTTTATCAATACATGTTCAATTGTTTCTGGTTGATTACAGTATTCACACAACCCAGTTGGGTGTTTCCCTATTTTGTGTAATGTGTAATTGAGATTAGTGTGTCCAATTCTCAAACGACTGATGATCACTTCTGTCTTTCTATATCCACTTGACAATCTTTTGTATCTGACTTGCCTCTGTATTTTGTACAGTTGTCTCCCTGTTTCAGTTACATCCCAATGCTTCTGCCATGTCTCCTCAATACGTGTTTAAATAATGCTCTTGCCTTCCACTTTGTTAAGAGGGATCTGGACCTCTATTATAGACGACTTGAGCGATTGTTTAGCTATACTATCCACCTTTTCATTAACCTCCACTCCGCAACGAGCAGGAACCCAAAGAAAGCTTACTTCTACCCCATTTTTGGTCAGTGTACATAACTTGCATAAAATCTCCAATAAAATATCCTGCCTACTTTTTGATTTTCTTGATTTGATTGAGGTTAATGCAGATAAACTGTCTGAACAGATTACAGCCTTTTTGATATTATTTTCTTCTAACCAAGATAATGTACTCAATATTGCCATTAATTCTGTTGTGTACACTGATAATGGTTTGATGTTCTTTTCCTGATACTAGTTTTGCACTGAGGAATGTAGACTGCAATACCTGTATGGCCAGATCTAGGGTCTTTTGATCCATCCGTAAATATTACAAGTTTATTTCTAAAATGCCAGTCTATATATTCTTGTACTATCTGTTTGATTCCATAGTTAAACTTCTTTTTTAAAAGTTGTTGCAGGTTTTTATCTACTGTATGCATTGTAAAGAGCCATGGAGGAACATGAGGTATTGGAACTGTCGGGCTAGATTCCATTTCGTGTAGCCCATATTTTTGTGCCGCTGCATCCCCAATCCATCCAAAACTATTATAACTTGACTTATTATGTTCCCAGCAGTCTTTTAATATCGCTTTAGCTGGATGTGAGTAGTTATGTCTCATGAGGTTAACCCAGTAATTTAGCATTAGCTTTATTCTTCTGAGTCTTAATGGCATTTCCCCCATTTTGACTTGAAGAGCTGATATAGGTGATGCTCTGAATGCACCACTACATATCCTGAGGGCCTGAGCTTGCTCAACATCCAGCATTTTTAAATTACTTTCTGCAGCTGACATGTAAGCTACACTTCCATAATCCAATGTAGCCCTCATCAGAGCTAGATAAATATTTAATAGCGATATCCTGCTCGCACCCCAGTCCTGTCCGGCAAGACCCCCCAATAAGTTTTTTTTTTTTTACACTTGTTTGTAATTTTCTCGATTTGCTTTTTCCAGGTAAGTTTCTCATCAAATAACAAACCAAGGAACCGAATTACCTCTACCTGCTCTAATTTTTGTTCATAGCATTTCAAGGAAACTGGTTTGTGACTTCTTGAGAAACATATCACTTGCAAATTACTTGTGGACAATTTGAAACCCCATTTATTTGCCCACTCCTCCACTTTATTTATTGCATCTTGCATTTTCCTTTGTATATAAATTAAATTTCTTCCCCTCACCCATAAAGCCCCGTCATCTGCAGATAAGGATTTCCCCACACTATGCTCAACGTGTGCAAATATGTCATTTATCACTATGGAAAATAGTAATGGACTGCAGACACTACCTTGTGGTGTTCCATTTTCAACCAGATATGTCCTCTGTTTCCACCTTGACTTGAATTGTTCGACCAAAAAGAAAGTCTAGAACCCAATTATATAATTTTCCTTCCACCCCCACTTCTTTCAATTTAATTAACATACCCTCTTTCCAGAGCATATCGTATGCCTTTTCTATGTCAAAAAATACTGCCAGGACCATTTCTTTATTTGTTTGAGCCTTCCTAATTTCAGATTCCAAGCTAAGTATTGAATCCACTGTAGTTCTCCCTTGACAAAAAACGCTTTGGTAGGGAGAAATAAGATTTCTTTTTTCTAGAAAGTATGTAAGCCTATCCATTATTATTCATTCCATAAGCTTACCTAGCTGTGAAGTTAGTGCAATTGGTCTATAATTTGTTGGGTCTGATGAATCTTTAACAGGTTTTAATACTGGAACAATAACAGAATGTTTCCATGCAGTTGGTAGTTTACCTATCTCCCATATCTTATTAAACAGTCTCTGTAGAACTAGAAGTGCACTTCTTGATAAATGCTTCAGCATTATACCCCATACTTGATCCTTCCCAGGAGAAGTTGGCCGCACATTCATAATGGCTGTTTCTATTTCTGTTATGCTAATAGGTGTATCCAGTACTTCTTCTGATGTTGCTCTTTTGTCCATAATTCCTGAATTTTGCTTAAGCCTCTCCTCCTTTTGCTGTCTAGCCTCGACCGTCAAATTCTCCGAGCTATGTATGATTACAAAAGTTTTTGCCAATATTGCTGTTTTTCTACATTGTTAATTGCCATTTTGTCCCTACTTTTTAGCACAGGAATCTCTTTACTACTTCCTACACCATTCATTTTCCTTATCATGCCCCATATTTCGGACAGTTGAGTTTCTCTTCCAATTTTGTTACAATACTGTCTCCAAAATGCTCACTTTGCTTGTCTGATTGTTTTCTGAACTTCTGCTTGTGCCCTTTTATATTTTATTAATGTTTCTACCGAATGTTGTCTTTTTAACATTTTAAATGCTTTATTTCTTGCTTTTATAGTTCTAATACATTCACAATTCCACCATGGAACATTTTTCCTCTTTCCTGTTCCTGTACTTTTCGGAATTGTTTCTTCTGCTGAACTTATAATTGCTGTGACCAATTTATCATTCATTTTTTCTATAAGCTGACATATTTTCATCTAAAATCTTTGTGCATCTTACTTCACTTCTTTTCTGAAATATCTCCCACTCTGCCTTATTTAGTTTCCACCTTGACACTCGAGATCCTACATTTTGTTCTATTTTAACCTGAATCCTTGTGAGTAAGGGATAGTGATCACTTCCTACTGCAGTTTGTTTCAATACATTCCAAGTACTGATTCCTGCTAATTCTCTACTTGCAAATGTCAAATCTATTGCAGTTTCTGTGTTTTGGGATATTATATCTCGTACCTTCTCCATTATTTATACATACCAGTTTTTCATCATCTAGAAATTCTTCTATCACTAATCTGTTTTCGTCCACATTTTTACATCCCCATAGTGTACTGTGTCCATTGAAATCCCCACACCATATTATTTTCCCTTGCATCCTACCACACTTTGTTTAATGTATCTTAGCTTAGTCTTCTACATGGATTATAATAATTTATTATTACCAAGCTTTCTCTGCCTATTCATATTTTGATTATTATTGATTCATACTTCTGCCCTATGTTGACTATATTATATCTCATCCCACTGGCTATAAATATTGCTACTCCTCCACCATCGCCATTGCTTCTAACCTTCCTAATTGCTGTTTATCCTTGTAAAACAAAATCTAATTGCGGTTTCAACCATGTTTCTTGTATACATAGAATCTGAGGTTTTTCCTTAAGTTCTGGTACATATTTCTTAAATTCTTGACCATTTGCGATAAGACTCCTTGCATTCCATTGCAAAATACATATTGCTATTAAGATCTCACCTCCCCTGCCTGTGATCTGTTTGATCCTCCATTCAGTGTTTTTTCAACTGCTTCCCACCTAAGCCCTGTAATACCAAGATTTTTTTCTGCAGACTTGACTATAATTTTAATTTTTTCTGTTCTTTTGTCTGTTTGCACTGAACAGTTAATTGCATCTACCATAAACAGTACGAAATCTTCTCTATTCATTATTAGTGTGTCCTTATTTATCATATTACAGCCCTCACAGTTCTCTGGTTTATTATTCCCTCTATTTGTTTGCTTAGTAGCTTTCTCCTTTTCAGCAAAACCTTTCACTGCCTCAGCATAACTAATCCCTTGAGTTACTTAAACATATTGTATCTCAGCTGCCTTCTTGCGAATAAAGCACCCTGGATAAGCTGCACTGTGTTCCTCACCACAACTGCGACATTTCAGCCTAGCTCCCACCTCACACTTCCCGCATTCATGTTCTCCAGCGCATCTCCCACATCTCTGCAGACCGCCGCAATATGCCCAAATTTCTGACATTTAAAACATCTTAAAGGCGTTGGTATATATATTCTGACCTCATAACACATATACCCTAAATAAACTTTAGTCGGCAATCTCTCTTCATCAAAGTTAATCATCACTAATAAACTGTCACATTTTTTTCCATCTCTTTTAACTTTCAAACGTTTGGCCTCAATAATCTTTGCTCCTTTTATGTTCTGTTTAATCTCGTCCATAGTAACTTCTGTTGGTATCCCCGAAATAACTCCTCTAGTCCACTTTCTATTGTCAAGTGTTGAGCATTGTACCTTGTTGCAGTCCATTTTATTTAATCTTATCACTTTACCTTGCTGAGCGCTATCCCGACATATCACTAATAACGATCCATTTCGTAATACCTTGGCTCTTTTGACTTCGCGTACAAGTTTGTTGATTATCTTCGTCAAATGAATCGGGTTTCAATCCCCGAAAGATGCCCCATCTTCACTCAGTTTTACAATTGCTTTAATCTCATCTTCTTTTCATTCTTTTGCAATCCTTTTTGATCATTCCTTGACCCCTCAGAATTTGACTGCTCATACCTCTGTTTTCTATTCTTACTCTTTACACTCCATTCCTCTTTCCCGCCATCTTCCATCTCGAACTCACTTCCAAATCGTCACTTCTTCCTGCCATCCTCCATCAATTCATAGTCTAGTTGTTTAGCCAATCGCCATCATCCTCCGAAAAACCAGCAAAAATCCAAAGCAAAACACTGCAGGCAGAACTCCAGTCCCTGTCCAGCCCAAGCAGCTAGATCAAAATCCAGCCAGCAGTTCCAGAAACTGAAGCTGAATCAAGGAGCTGTTTATGTAGCCAGCCCAAAATGTGAATCAGCTGCCTGAATTCGAGCACCCAACAGCAAAAAAGGAAAACCAGAAAACCTGGAACGAGGAACAATGGACCAGACCGAGAACCGGAATCTGGACTTCACAGACCAGACCATGACATGCTGAGTCTCTGGCGATGATCTTTGCATCATCAATGGGGACAGGAGAGGTTCTGGAGGATTGGAGGATGTTGTTCCCTTATTCAAGAAGGGGAGTAGGGATAGCCCAGGCAGTTATAGACCAGTGAATCTTGCTTCAGTAGTTGGAAAGTTGGTGGAGAAGATCCTGAGTGGCAGGATTTATGAACATTTGGAAAGACATAATATGATTAGGAATAGTCAACATGGCTTTGTCAAAGGAAGGTCGTGCATTACAAGCCTGATTGAATTTTTTGAGGATGTGACTAACACATCGATGAAGGTAGAGCAGTCGATATAGTGCATATGGATTTCTCAAGACATTTGACAAGGTAACCCATGCAAGGCTTGTTGAGAAAGTAAGGGAGCATGAGATCCAGGGGACATTGCTTTGTGGTTCCAGAACTGGCTTGCCCATAGAAGGCAAAGAGTGGTTGTAGATGGGTCATATTCTGCATGAAAATCGGTGACAAGTGGTGTGCCTCAGGGATCTGTTCTGTGGCCCCTACTCTTTGTGATTTTTATAAGTGATCTGGATGAGGAAGTGGAGGATTGGGTTAGTAAACTTGCTGCTGACACAAAGGTTGGGGGTGTTGTGGATAGTGTGGAGGGCTGTCAGAGGTTACAACGGGACATCAATAGGATGTAAACTGGGCTGACAAGTGGCAGATAGAGTTTGACCCAGATAAGTATGAGGTGGTTCATTTCGCTAGGTTAAATATGATGGCAGAATATAGTATTAATGATAAGACTCCTGGCAGTGTGGAGGATCAGAGGGATCTGGGGGTCTAAGTCCATAGGACACTCAAAGCAGCTGTGCAGGTTGACTCTGTGGTTAAGAAGGCGTACGGTGCATTGGCCTTCATCAATCTTGGGATTGAGTTTAGGAGCTGAGAGGTAATGTTGCAGCTATATAGGACCCTGCTGAGACCCCACTTGGAGTACTGTGCTCAGTTCTGGTCACCTCACTGCAGGAAGGATGTGGGAAGCATAGAAAGGGTGCAGAGGAGATTTACAAGGATGTTGCCTGGTTTGGGGAGCATGCCTTAGGAGAATAGGTTGAGCGAACTTGGCCTTTTCTAGTTGGAGTCACGGAGGATGAGAGGTGACCTGATAGAGGTGTATAAGATGATGAGAGGCATTGATCGTGTTGATAGTCAGTTGCTTTTTCCCAGGTCTGAAATGGTTAGCACAAGGGGGCACAGTTTTAATGTGCTTGGAAGTAGATAAAGAGGAGATGTCAAGGATAAGTTTTTTACGCAGAGAGTGGTGAGTGCGTGGAATGGGCTGCCGGTGACGGTGGTGGAGGCGGATACAATAGGGTCTTTTAAGAGACTCCTGGATAGGCACATGGAGCTTAGAAAAATAGAGGGCTATGGGTAACCCTAGGTAATTTATAAGTAAGTACATGTTCAGCACAGCATTGTGGGCCGAAGGGCCTGTATTGTGTTGTAGGTTTTCTATGTTTCTAAGTTTTCTATCTCTGATCTCCCATCAGAACAAATCCAGTCTGTCCGATCTTCCCTCAGAACGATCCCTGTATGTATCAGAATCAGAATCAGGTTTATTATCACCGGCATTTGACGTGAAATTTGTTAACTTAGCAACAGCAGTTCAACGCAATACATTAAATAGAAGAAAGATAATTATGTAAATAATAATAGTAAATAAACAAGTAATTCAATCCCAGTATAATATATTGAATAGGTTTTTAAAATGCAAGAAACAGAAATACTGTATATTAAAAATGTGAGGTAGTATGTCAGGATTCAATGTCCATTTAGGAATTGGATGGCAGAGGGGAAGAAGCTGTTCCTGAGTCAGTGAGTGTGTGCCTTCAGGCTTCTGTATCTCCTACCTGATGGTAACAGTGAGAAAAGGACATGCCCTGGGTGCTGGAGGTCCTTAATAATGGACGCTGCCTTTCTGAGACACCGCTCCCTGAAGATGTCCTGGGTACTGTATAGGCGAGTACCCAAGATGGAGCTGACTAGATTTACATCCTTCTGCAGCTTCTTTCAGTCCTGTGCAGTAACCCCTCCATACCAGACAGTGATGCAGCCTGTCAGAATGCTCTCCACGGCACATCTATAGAAGTTTTTGAGTGCATGTGTTGACATGCCAAATCTCTTCAAACTCTTAATGAAGTATAGCTGCTGTCTTGCCTTCTTTATAACTGCATCGATATGCTGGGACCAGGTTAGATCCTCAGAGATCTTGATGCCCAGGAACTTGAAACTGCTCACTCTCTCCACTTCTGATCCCTCTATGAGGATTGGTATGTGCTCCTTCGTCTTAACCCTTCCTGAAGTCCACAATCAGCTCTTTCGTCTTACTGACGTTGAGTGCCAGGTTGTTACTGCGGCACCACTCCACTAGTTGGCATATCTCACTCCTGTATGCCCTCTCATCACCACCTGAGATTCTACCAACGATGATTGTACCATCAGTAAATTTATAGATGGTATTTGAGCTATGCCTAGCCACACAGTCATGGGTATAGAGAGAGTAGAGCAGTGGGCTAAGCACACACCCCTGAGGTGCACCAGTGTTGATCGTCAGCAAGGAGGATGTTATCACCAATCTGCACAGATTGTGGTCTTCCGGTTAGGAGTCGAGGATCCAATTGCAGAATGAGGTACAGAGGCCCAGGTTTGCAACTTCTCAATCAGGATTGTGGGAATGATGGTATTAAATGCAGAGCTATAGTCGATGAACAGCATCCTGACACAGGAGTTTGTATTGTCCAGCTGGTCTAAAGCCATGTGAAGAGCCATTGAGATTGCATCTGTCATTGACCTATTGTGGCGATAGGCAAATTGCAGTGGGTCCAGGTCCTTGCTGAGGCAGGAGTTTAGTCTAGTCATGACCAACCTCTCAAAGTATTTCACCACTGTCGATGTGAGTGCTACCGGGTGATAGTCATTAAGGCAGCCCACATTATTCTTCTTTGGCACTGGTATAATTGTTGCCTTTTTGAAGCAAATGGGAACTTATGCCCGTAGCAGTGAGAGGTTGAAATGTCCCTGAATACACCCGCTAGTTGATTGGCACAGGTTTTCAGAGCCTTACCAGGTACTCCATCAAGACCTTCCCCATTGGTAACGTTCACTCTCTTTAAAGACAGTCTAACATCAGCCTCTGAGATGGAGATCACAGGGTCATCAGGTACAGCAGGAATCTTCACAGCTGTAGTTGTGTTCTCCCTTTCAAAGCAGGCATAGAAAGCTTAGAGTTTATCTGGTAGTGAAGCATCGCTGACATTCATGCTATTGGGTTTCGCTTCCTGAAGTGAGGGTGTGGAATAGCACGGTAGGCATTCTTGTTGGTGGCAATGTATGATCTCACCTCACAACAAATCCAGTCTCTCTGATCTCCCCTCAGAACAAACCCAGACTCCACAATCTCTCCTCAGACAAAATCCAGTTTGTCCGATCTCTCCTCAGGACAAACACAACACGTACGATCTCTCTTCAGAACAAACCTAGTCTATCTAAACTCTCCTCAGACCAAGCCAGCTTTTTCAGGCCCTCCCGAGATCAAACCCAGTCTGTCCACTCCCTACCGAGAACAAACCCAGTTTGTCTGACGCAAACACGAGGAATTCTGCAGATGCTGGAAATTCAAGCAACGCACATCAAAACTGCTGGTGAACGCAGCAGGCCAGGCAGCATCTCTAGGAAGAGGTACAGTCGACGTTTCAGGCCGAGACCCTTCGTCAGGACTAACTGAAGGAAGAGTGAGTAAGAGATTTGAAAGTGGGAGGGGGAGGGGGAGATCCGAATTGATAGGAGAAGACAGGAGGGGGAGGGATGGAGCCAAGAGCTGGACAGGTGATTGGTAAAGGGGATATGAGAGGATCATGGGACAGGAGGCCCAGGGAGAAAGAAAACTGGGAGCGGGGGGGGGAACCCAGAGGATGGGCAAGGGGTATAGTGAGAAGGACAGAGGGAGAAAAAGGAGAGTGAGAGAAAGAATGTGTGTATATAAATAAATAACGGATGAGGTATGAGGGGGAGGTGGGACATTAGCGGAAGTTTGAGAAGTCAATGTTTACGAGGGGGAGGTGAGGCATCCTCTACTGTAAAGATGAAGCCACACTCAGGTTGGAAGAACAACACCTTATATTCCATCTGGGTAGCCTCCAACCTGATGGCATGAACCCCTCAGACCAAATCCAGTCTGTCTGATCTCCCCTCAGAGCAAATTCAGTCAGTCCAATTGTCTATTGTCTATTGTCAATCAGTCTATGAGCAGGGGGAGTGGGACAAACAGTTTATGAGCGGGGGAGTGGGATCCTTCATGATGTTACTGGCCCTTTTCTGGCCAATTGTTGAGGTGGTAAGGATTGCCACTTGGCCTGACTGTGGATCAGTCAAGGGGAAGAACAGCCTACAGAAAATGTTTGAATTTTAAAGAAAGGGGCTTCCCTTCCTCCACCATCAATTCTGCTCTCAAACGCATCTCCCCCATTTCACGCACATCTGCTCTCACCCCATCCTCCCGCCACCCCACTAGGAATTGGTTTCTCCTTGTCCTCACCTACCACCCCACCAGCCTCCAGGTCCAACATATTATTCTCCGTAACTTCCGCCACCTCCAATGGGATCCCACCACTAAACACATCTTTCCCTCCCCCCTCTCTCTGCTTTCCGCAGGGATCGCTCCCTGCTTGACTCCCTTGTCCATTCGTTACCCCACCCACATCCCTTCCCACCGATCTTCCTCCAGGCACTTATCCTTGTAAGCGGAACAAGTGCTACACCTGTCCTTACACTTCCTCCCTCACCACTATTCAGGGCCCCAGACAGTCCTTCCAGGTGAGGCGACACTTCACCTGTGAGTCGGCTGGGATGATATACAGTGTCCGGTGCTCCCGATGTGGCCTTCTATATATTGGCGAAACCCGACTCAGGCTGGGAGACAGTTTCGCGGAACACCTACACTCTGTCTGCCAGAGAAAGCAGGATCTCCCAGTGCCCACACATTTTAATTCCCATCCCATTCCCATTCTGATATGTCAATCCACAGCCTCCTCTACTGTCAAGATGAAGCCACGCTCAGGTTGGAGGAACATCACCTTATATTCCATCTGGGTAGCCTCCAACCTGATGGCATGAACATTGACTCCTCGAACTTCCGCTATTGCCCCTCCTCCCCTTCTTACCCCATCCCCTATTTTATTTATTTATTCATTTATTATTTCTCCCTTTTTTCTCTCTCTCTCTTTCCCTCTCACAATCACTCCTTGCCTGCTCTCCATCTTCCTCTGGTGCTCCCCTACCCCTTTCTTTCTCCTGTGTCTGCAGCTTTGTTCCCTTTTGCCAATCAACTTCCCAGCTCTTAGCCGCATCCCTCCCCCTCCTGTCTTCTCCTATCATTGCAGATCTCCCCTTCTCCCTCCCTCTTTCAAATCTCTTACTATCTCTTCTTTCAGTTAGTCTTGATGAAGGGTCTCGGTCCGAAGCGTCAACCGTACCTCTTCCTTGAGATGCCGCCTGGCCTGTTCTGTTCTACCAGCATTTTGTGAGTGTTGCCAGAAAATTTTTAAATGCAGCTTTCAAGAAGAGAAAATAAACCCATCAGGCTGTGCATGATCCCTTTAAATTCAAATTAAAGGGAAAGGGACAAGCCTGATGCAAAGCACCTTCTGTGAATCACATTAAGTGCAGATTGCCTTTGTCAGGCTGTGAGGAAAGACTAGGCCTCACTGGGAGAGGGGTAAGGAAAACACAACTGTGTACGTTCTCTTTGTGACCACACATTCCCTCCAGGTGCTCTGGTGTCTTCCCACAGTCCACAGTTGTGTGGGCATGTTATTATTTCTATGGATGGCACGCTAAGATAGCAGTTAGTGAGACACCATTACAGAGCCAGTAAGCCAGATCCAATTCCCATCACTGTCTGTAAGGAGTTTGTACGTTCTCCCCGTGACTGGGTGTGTTTCCTCCGGGTGCTCTGGTTTCCTCCCACACTCCGAAGATGTACGGGTTGGGAGGTTCATTGGTCACATGGGTGTAACTGGACGGATGTGTTCGTCAGGCCGGAAGGGCCTATCACCATTCTGTATCTCTGACTAAATTAATGAGTATTTACCTGGGACTTGGGAAGTTTCTCGTACAGACCGCAAGGTCACAGTCCATCTGCAGGTTGCACAGCAAGCTCCCACAATCTCTTGTGAGGCTCTCCGAGATAAAAGATTACTTTTCATTTGTGAATAAAGACTTTGATATTTCCCATTTACAGCCTCCGTGTGGCTCAGTTTTAGTTGGTCACAACAGTCTGATGTTTGACATTCAGATTCAGATACAATGAATGTGTCGTTTGCGTCAGTGACCAACACAGTCTGAGGACGTGCTGGGGGCAGCCCGCAAGTATCGCCATGTTTGTGTTGCCAAAATCGCCAACCCATAACTTCCTAACCGTGTCCCATAATCCCTGGAATGAAAAACCTGCTTGCAGTAGCATCTCAGGCACGTCAGAAAGACAATACACTGAACATAACTTATACAAGACGTGATGAATACAGAGCTTTGTGAAATGACACAAATAGAGACAAGTCTATGACAGTGTAAGACGTACTCTGTGGTGTTCTGTGATGACACAGGGATACACAACATTGGGGAGAGTGTCACCAAACACAGGACACTTGGGAAGGGAGGGGTCTCACTCGGCGGGGAAACAAGACTGGGGCTCCCTTCCAACATCGACAGCCCTCGCACAGTAAAACAGGAGGCAAATGTCAGCATCACACACTCCCGGGGTCAGGCACAGAGTGAAGCTCCCTCTACACTGTCCCATCACGCACTCCCAGGTTCAGACACAGAGTGAAGCTCCCTCTATACTGTCCCATCACGCACTCCCGGGGTCAGACACAGAGTGAAGCTCCCTCTACACTGTCCCATCACGCACTCCCGGGGTCAGACACTGAGTGAAGCTCCCTCTACACTGTCCCATCACGCACTCCCGGGGTCAGACACAGAGTGAAGCTCCCTCTACACTGTCCCATCACGCACTCCCGGGGTCAGACACAGAGTGAAGCTCCCTCTACACTGTCCCATCACGCACTCCCGGGTCAGACACAGAGTGAAGCTCCCTCTACACTGTCCCATCACGCACTCCCGGGGTCAGACACAGAAGGAAGCTCACTCTGCAATTTCCCATGTCTCAATACTGCCCTCTGCTCTCCTATTAAAGGTTCAAAGGTTTATTTTATTATCAAAGTATGTGGGCAGAATACATCTCTGAGATTTGTCTTCTCCAGATAGCTGTGAAATATAGAAAACGCTAGAAGTAGTTGATAGAGAGACATTTATCCCCCTGCATAGTGAAAATGCTGGCCAGAAGTTAGAAGGGGAAGGGTTCGGATTGTTTCAACCTTAAATTTGTAGTAGCAAAGGCATTCGGTGGAGTATTGGATTGGCAGGAGATAATGTCCAGGACCATGGGATAAGAGAAGGGTCAATGGGCTGATAGGATTGTCCTCCTGAGAGTGAGTATGGATTTGATAGGCTGAATTGTGTAATGAACCGGAGGTGATTGGAGAGATTGAGGTGAAGGAACCCTTAGGAGGCAGTGATCATAACATGAATGAGTTCACTGTGAGATTAGAAAAAGAGAAGCTGAAATCTGATGTGTCGGTATTTCAGTGGAGTAAAGGAAACTACAGTGGCATGAGAGAGGAACTGGCCAAAGTTGACTGGAAAGAGACACTGGCGGGAAAAATGGCAGAGCAGCAGTAGCTGGAGTTTATGCGAGAAATGAGGAATGTGCAAGACAGGTATATTCCAAAAAAGAAGAAATTTTCGAGTGGAAAAAGGATGCAACCGTGGTTGACAAGAGAGGTCAAAGCCAAAGTTAAAGCTAAGGAGAGGGCATACAAGGAAGCAAAAATTAGTGGAAAGACAGAGGATTGGGAAGTCTGTAAAACCTTACAAAAGGAAACCAGGAAGGTCATTAAGAGAGAAAAGATTAACTATGAAAGGAAACTAGCAAATAATATCAAAGAGGATACTAAAAGCTTTTTCAAGTATATAAAGAGTAAAAGACAGGTGAGAGTAGATATAGGACCGATAGAAAATGATACTGGAGAAATTGTAATGGGAGATGAGGAGATGACAGAGGAACTGAACAAGTATTTTGCATCAGTCTTCATTGAGGAAGACAGCAGGATACCGGACACTCAAGGGTGGCAGGGAAGAGAAGTGTGCGCAGTCACAATTACGACAGAGAAACTACTCAGGAAGCTGAATAGTCTAAAGGTAGATGAATCTCCCAGACCAGATGGAATGCACCCTCGTGTTCTGAAGGAAGTAGCTGTGGAGATTGCGGAGGCATTAGCGATGATCTTTCAAAAGTTGATAGATTCTGGCATGGTTCCGGAAGACTGGATGATTGCAAATGTCACTCCGCTATTTAAGAAGGGGGCAAGGAAGCAAAAAGGAAATTATAGACCTGTTAGCTTGACGTCGGTGGTTGGGAAGTTGTTGGAGTCGATTGTCAAGGATGAGGTTACAGAGTACCTGGAGGCATATGGCAAGATAGGCAGAACTCAGCATGGATTCCTTAAAGGAAAATCCTGCCTGACAAACCTATTACAATTTTTTGAGGAAATTACCAGTAGGCTAGACAAGGGAGATGCAGTGGATGTTGTATATTCGGATTCTCAGAAGGCATTTGACAAGGTGCCACACATGAGGCTGCTTAACAAGATAAGAGCCCATGGAATTACAGGAAATTTACATACGTGGATAGAGCATTGGCTGATTGGCAGGAAACAGAGAGTGGGAATAAAGGGATCCTATTCTGGTTGGCTGCCGGTTACCAGTGGTGTTCCACAGGGATCAGTGTTGGGGCCGCTTCTTTTTACATTGTACATCAACGATTTGGATTATGGAATAGATGGCTTTGTGGCTAAGTTTGCTGACCATACAAAGATAGGTGGAGGGGCCGGTAGTGCTGAGGAAACCGAGAGTCTGCAGAGAGACTTGGATAGATTGGAAGAATGGGCAGAGAAGTGGCAAATGAAGTACAATGTTGGAAAGTGTATGGTTATGCACTTTGGCAGAAAAAATAAATGGGCAGACTATTATTTAAATGGGGAAAGAATTCAAAGATCTGAGATGCAACGGGACTTGGGAGTCCTCGTACAGGATTCCCTTAAAGTTAACCTCCAGGTTGAGTCAGTAGTGAAGAAGGCGAATGCAATGTTGGCATTCATTTCTAGAGGAATAGAGTATAGGAGCAGGGATGTGATGTTGAGGCTCTATAAGGCGCTGGTGAGACCTCACTTGGAGTACTGTGGGCAGTTTTGGTCTCCTTATTTAAGAAAGGATGTGCTGGCGTTGGAGAGGGTGCAGAGAAGATTCACTAGAATGATTCCGGGAATGAGAGGGTTAACATATGAGGAATGTTTGTCCGCTCTTGGACTATTTTCCTTGGAGTTTAGAAGAATGAGGGGAGACCTCATAGAAACATTTCGAATGTTAAAAGGCATGGACAGAGTGGATGTGGCAAAGTTGTTTCCCATGATGGGGGAGTCTAGTATGAGAGGGCATGACTTCAGGGTTGAAGGGCACCCTTTCAGAACAGAAATGCGAAAAAATTTTTTTAGTCAGAGGGTGGTGAATCTATGTAATTTGTTGCCACGGGCAGCAGTGGAGGCCAAGTCATTGGGTGTATTTAAGGCAGAGATTGATAGGTATCTGAGTAGCCAGGGCATCAAAGGTTATGGTGAGAAGGCAGGGCAGTGGGACTAAATAGGATAAAATGGATCAGCTCATGATAAAATGGCGGAGCAGACTCGATGGGCCGAATGGCCTACTTCTGCTCCTTTGTCTTATGGTCTTATGGTCTAATTTCCTGCTGTATGCTATCAGTGCTGCCTTCCAGTGTTCACTTGATGAAGACAAGTGGGATTGCATTGGTCTGCAGCTGCACTGGTGCACCAGCGTGAGATGAGGAACTGCTACATGCTTATTCTTACAGAAACATGGCTCTAGGACAACATCCCATGCAACACCAATCTTCAGGCTATGATACTGAGGGACGTGTGCTGATATCATTTTGTGACTGTCTGGTTTTTTTTTGCTATTGTATTCATGCTATTGCATTGGTCTGCAGCTGCACTGGTGCACCAGGGTGAGATGGGGAACTGATTTGATGAAGACAGACGTGAGAAGCAGAGGAACATCTGGAGAAATTTCTGAAATGCCTGGTTCGCTGCTGTTGTTACTGCGCGATCGAGAATCTCTGGAGGGTAGGCTCCAAAATCCCCGGCTTTGCCTACTGCTGGTGACCGAGGCTAAGGTCGAAGCGTTCCAATAGAGATGGTACTCGGTACTCGGTGTCGGAGGGCTGATCAGAGCTCGAAGTTTTCGGACGACTCAGAGTCGGACTGTGGTCAAGTATGGCAGGGAAGTTTTCTTCCTTCTCCCGTCTGCGTGAGATGTGGGACTTTTGAGAAACTTTGAACTTTTTTACTGTGCCATGGCCTGTTCTTCATCAAGTTATGGTATTGTTGCACTGTTGTAACTATATGTTATAATTATGTGGTTTTGTTAATTTTTCAGTCTTGGTCTGTGTTTTTGTGATACCACACTGGCGGAATATTGTATCATTTCTTAATGCATGCATTACTAAATGACAATAAAAGAGGACTTCATGTCCTGATAATCTAATCTAATAATCTAATGTGTTTGCTATGTGCAGTGTGTGACTGTTGATGACTGTATTTTACACCTTGGCCCTGAGGAACGCTGTTTCGTTAGGCTGTATACATGTGTATGGTTGACTGACAATTAAACTTGAGCTTCATTCTCTGATCTGTGTTACAGTGCACGACAGCAGCCCGTTGTACGACAACATCATCCCGAGCAGCAACAACAAAGGTAAATGCCAGCACCTTATTGATTGAGAGTTTTGATCTCGTTTGTAGCAGCAGGAGTGTTGGGAACTGAGTGATACTCAATCTGGTAGAGAAATTCAGCGGGTCGAACTGCGTCTGTGGGGAGAAGTAAATTATCGATGTTTTGCAGGGTCTCAATGCGAAATGTCAACAATCCCGTTCCTTTGAGCTGCTGAGTTCCTGCTTACATTTCAAAGTTCAAAATAATTTTATCATCGAAGTACATATCTGTCACCATATACAACCTTAAGATCCATTTTCCTGCGGGCATACTCAATAAATCGAATGACAATAATAGAATCAATGAAAGACCACACCAACAAGGTGGACAACCAGGGTGTAAAGACAACAGGATGTACAAATACAAAAAGAAAGAAATAATCATAGTTAATAAGTAAGCAGTAAGTATCGAGAACACAAGATGAAGAGACCTTGAAAGTGTCGGTAGTTTGTGGGAACGGTTCAGTGATGGGGTGAGTGAAGTCATTCCCTTTCATTTTGTGTTGAAGAAACTTAGAAACATACAAAACCCACAGCACAATACAGACCCTTCAGCCCACAATGCTGTACTGAACATGGACTTTAGAAATTACATCGGGTTACCCATAGCCCTCAGTTTTTCTATGATCCTTGTACATATCTACGAGTCTCTTAAAATACCCTATTGTATCCAGAAGTTTGGTATGGGCCCCCAAATCCGAAGAAATTTCTACAGGGGTACAATTGGGAGCATCCTGACTGGCTGCATCACTGCCTGGTATGGGAACTGTACTTCCCTCAATCGCAGGACTCTGCAGAGAGTGGTGCCGACAGCCCAGCGCATCTGCAGATGTGAACTTCCCACTATTCAGAACATTTACAAAGGCAGGTGTGTAAAAAGGGCCTGAAGCTTGGTAGGAAGTTAAAGAGCAGTACCTCGAGGGTGGTAATCTCAGGATTGCTACGTGTGCCACGTGCCAGTGAGGGTAAGAATAGGATGCTCTGGAGGATGAACAAGTGGCTGAAGAACTGGTGTAGCTGACAGGGTTTCAGATTTCAGGATCATTGGGACCTCTTCTGGGGCAGGTGGGACCTGTACAAGAGAGATGGGTTACACCTGAACTGCAAGGGGACCAATATCCTTGCAGGGAGGTTTATTAGTGCTACTGGGGAGGGTTTAAACAAGATTTGCCGGGGGATGGGAACCAGAGTGCCAGAGCAGGTAGTGGAGCCGGAGTGAAAATAAATGATGTTAAAAGTTCATGCAAAGTTATGAACAGAAGGGTTGTGTGTGGTGGTAATAATCTTCTGAAGTGTGTCTATTTCAATGCAAGGAGTATTGTGGGGAAGGCACTCCAGGGAATAAAACCCGAATCGATTGAACCGTTCCCCATAACTCAGATCACCAAGTTCTGGTAACATCCTTGTAAATTTTCTCTGCTCTCTTTCGATTTTATTCATGTCTTTTCTGTAGTTGGGTGACCAAATCTTCACACAATACTCCAAATTGGGCCTCACCAATGTCTTATTCAGCTTCAACATCACATTCCATCTCCTGACTTTGATTTGCTGTCGATTCAAACGAATCTCTCTCCTTACAGAGCAGCCAGATTCCTGCACTTATGCCAGTATTTTGTTTGGAGGTGAGAAGGCAAGCAAACCGCAAGCTAAAGATCGAGGTACAGTCTCCATTTACCCTTTTTCATTTCTTGGATCACTTCGAGGTCATCCTGCTGACTAACAGAAAATTCTTCTTCAATTCCAGGTGGGCAGAAGCAGGAAGCTGGACCTGCAGGTGAGGCTTTCCTTCAAGGTATTCTTGAAAATGATTTCCTTCAAATGCTCCATTCTCCCGTCCCTTCCCCTGGCAGAGTGTGTGTCTGGCTGCTGCTGGGTCCTGCGGTCCACCTCACTGTGACTGGAGGGAAGGATTGGGGAAGCAGTGAAGAGTGGGAGAGGAGGGGGAGATGGTGGAAGGGGAGAGAGAGAATGATAGGGAGTGGGGGAAAGAGGAGAGAGGATGAGGGAGGAGAAAGGGAATAAAAGTGAGCGAGGAGAAGGGAAGAAGGAGAGAGAGAAGGGGGTGAGGGAAAGGCAGAAGGGGAGTGGGAGAGGGAGAGGGACAGAGAAAGGGGGAAGGGAGAGAGAGGGAGAGAGAGGGTGAGAGTGGGGTGAAGGGAGGGAGAGAGGGAGAGGGATAGGTGGGAAGGGGATAGTTAATGGAGATACAGAGTGGGGAACGGAGGGGGAGGGGGAAATGGAGGGAGGAGGAATGAGGAGGAGGTGGGGGAGAGGGTCAAAAGGGGAGGGGGAAGAAGGGGAGGCAAGCATACTTTGTATGCTCTTGTTGCACAGGTGTGGACTCTAGCTGGGAGACTGTGACATACAAGACAGGTATAGGGAATGGTGAGCTGACTGCACAGGCCCTTTGAGCTTCCTGTTCATCAGAGAGGCCTGGCCAATCTCCGATTTAGATTCATGTATCTATCACACATACATCGAAACATACAGTGAGATGTGTCATTTGCGTCAACAGCCAACACAACACGAGAATGTGCCGGGGGCAGCCCACAAGTGTCACCACACATTCCGGCACCAACATCGCACGCCCACAATGTTCAGCAGAACAACACAAACAACAGAAGAACAACCATGAAAAAAAACAACCCCTTTCCTCCCTCTCACCGCCCCCCCCCCACACACACTGTCAGGCTTCCAACCCGGGACAGGCCACCTCCCAGCCTTCAGCTGCCAGTGGACTCACAGACATCAGGTCTTGGATTTCTAGACATGCGAACCCTGGGCCTCAACATCTGGGCTGGCCAACTTCAGTCTTCAATCTTCAGGCTTCAACCTTCAGTCTTCAATTTTCAGCCTCCAATCTTCAACCTTCAGTCTTCAATCTTTAGGGTTCAATCTTCAGCCTTCAATCTTCAGGCTTCAATCTTCAGTCATCAATCTCCAGTTTTCAACCCTCTGTCTTCAACCCTCAGTCTTCAATCCTCAGTCTTCAACCCTCTGTCTTCAATCCTCAGTCTTCAATCTTCAGTTTTCAACCTTCAGTCTTCAACCTTCAACCTTCAGGCTTCAGTCTTCAATCTTCAGGCTTTAATCTTCAGTCTTTAGTCTTCCATATCAGCTCCAGTACTCACAGCGACTACAAGATATGGGAGCAGAGTTAGGCCATTTTGTCCAACGGGTCTTCTCCCCCACTTCAGCATGGCTGGTCCAATTTTTACTCTCAGCCTCAATCTCCTGCCTTCCACCACCCCCCACCCCTCTGTATCCCTTCACACCCCGACCAATCAAAAATCTATCATTCTCTGCCTGAGGCACCCTGAGCTCCAGGTTTCTAACTCTGGAATCGCAGCAACCACCAAACCGGAGGTTGACTGGAGAGGGGAGGGCTGGGTCACTGGTCCTCATGTCTACGATCCAGCGAGTCACCAACCTGGGGGGATGGAGGGTGGTAGTCACAGAAACACTTGGGCCAACAGTTGGACATTTTCCTGTGCACAGGAATACAAGAGGCTACAGAGAGTGTTGGAACTTAAGTTCAGAGTAAATTCATTATCAAAGTACATCTGTGACCACATACAAACCTGAGATTCATTTTCTTCAGGGCATTCACAGTAAGTACAAAGAAACACAATAGAATCTTTGAAAGACCTCACCAGGCAGGATGGACAAACAACCAAAGACCGAAAGACTTTTACTATAATGCAAGTACAAAAGGAAAACTAATAAAATAATAATAAATAAGCAGTAAGTATTGAGAACATGAGATGAGGAGTTCCTGAACGTGAGTCCATAGTTGGAGGGAACAGTTCAGCCTGTTCCATCACAGGTACAGCTCCCCTCACCAGAGGCAGTGCCTCAGGAATTCCTTTGGCCCATAATGTACGTTCTGACCATGAGCCCATCTGCCTGACCGCGGTCCGAACCCCTTCATTGGAGGAATTGGAGATGGGAGATGCTGGAAATCCAGGCCAACACACACAAAAAGCTGGAGGAACTGAAACACTGCAGGCCACACCCTGGTGAATCAGAAACAGAGGAGATTCTGCAGATGCTGGAGATCCAGAGCATCACGCACAAAAAGCTGGAGGAACTCGCATCTCTGGAAATGAATACACAGTCGATGTTTCCCGCTGAGACCCTTCATCAAGACTGGAAAGGAAGGGGGATGAAGCCAGAACAAGAAGGGAGGGGAGGGGAGGGGAGGAGTACAAGCTGGCAGGTGATAGGTGAGGCCAGGAGAGGGGCAAGGTGGGTAGGGAGGGGAGGGGGATGAAGTCAGAAACTAAAACACCACTTTCATACCTGCCTCCACCACCACCCCAGGCAGTGTGTTTCAGGCACCCACCACTCTCTGTAAAAAAACCTTGCTTCATAGATCTCTTTTAAACCTTTCCCGCTCATCGTCAATCTTTCTCCTCCAGTATTTGACACTTTCAGAGAGAAAGACTGCCTATCTCCCATGTCTACATCGCTCATGATTTTCTGTAAGACACAGAAGCAGAATTAGGCCATTCTGCCCATCAAGTCTGCTCCACCTGCCAGTCATGTCTGATTTACTTTTTACTCTCCTGAACCCTATTCTCCTGCCTTCTCCCGTAACCCTTAACCACCTTAGCAATCACAGACTTACCAATCTCTGCGTTAAACACATCTGATGTCATGGTCTCCACAGCCGTCTGTGGCAATGAATTCCACAGATTCACCATCCTCCGGCTAAAGAAATTCCTCCTCATCTCTGATCTAAAGAGACATCCCTGGCACTCTGGTCCGAGACTCTCCACTCTAGGAAACACCAAACACTCCTGGTCTGTTCACTTGGAGGAATGTGTGAGATATCATGGGGGTGTCATCGCTGTTCCCCACGTTCTCACTGGAACCACCTCACTTTCAAACACTCTGAACTCATGTTCTCAATATCATTTATTTTTTATTTGCACCCTTTGTCTTCCTCTGGATATCGGATGTTTGATTGTCTCTATGTTGAATTTTCACGGACTTTATTTGGAAATGCACAGAGGACTGAGTGTCTCGCAAGACGATCCGGGTATTCCCTAACCGGAAACCTTGGATGAATTATGAGGTCAAGTCCCTTTTAAAGGCTAGAACTGCGGCTTTTAGGTCCGGAAATACCAGTCGCTACACGGAATCCAGGTGTGAACTCCAGAAAGCCATTAAGGGTACCAAGAGGCAATATCGAGCCAAATTGGAAGCCCAGGCTAACCAAAGGGATGCCAGTAGACTATGGCAGGGTCTAAATGACATCACTGGGTGCAAAGAAAAGGCTGGGAATATCAATAACTGTCGCGCTTCTCTTCCTGACGAACTTAAAGTATTCTACACAAGATTCGAACAGAAGAGGAGCGTCCCGCTCCCTCCAAATGAACCGGACCTGGTGGCATCGAGATTCTTCGTCACTGAGGAGGACATTAGAAAGGCATTCCTGAAGATAAATCCAAGGAAGGCGATGGGCCCAGATGGCGTCCCAGGACGGGTTCTCCGGGCCTGTGCAAACAAGCCAGCTGGAGTGTTTGCTAACATCTTCAACTGCTCCTTCCTTCAGTCTAAGATCCCCTCGTGTTTTAAGAAGGCAACGATAATCCCAGTGCCGAAGAAGAGCAAGGTGGCATGCCTGAATGACCGGCGACCTGTGGCTCTGACATGAATTGCTATGAAATGCTTCGAGAGATTGGTTATGGCACACACCAACCACAGCCTGCCGGTCAACCTCGACGCTTTGCAATTCACCTACCGGAGTAACAGGTTAACGGCAGATGCCACCTCTCTGGCCCTACATTCCTCCTTAGAACACCTGGAGAATAAAGACGCATACGTAAGGCTTCTTTTCATTAACTACAGCTCTGCCTTTAATACCATCATTCCAAATAAACTGATTCCTAAACTCCGGAACCTGGGCCTCAGCACTCAGATCTGCAGCTGGGTATTCAACTTCCTCACAGACAGGACCCAGGCTGTAAAAGTAGGGAACAAGCTCTCCTCTACAATCACTCTGAGCACCGGTGTCCCACAAGGCTGTGTACTCAGCTCCCTGCTGTACTCACTGTACACCCATGATTGTGTAGCCAAGTTTCCATCAAACTCAATATATAAGTTTGCTGATGACACAACAATTGTAGGCCGTATCTCAGGTAATGATAAGTTTGAGTACAGAGAGGAAATTGAGAACCTGGTGGCATAGTGCGAAGACAATAACCTATCCCTCAACGTCAGCAAGACGAAGGAATTGGTTGTTGACTTCAAAAGGAGTAGTGGACTGCACGACCCAATTTACATCGGTGGTGCGCAAGTGGAACAGGTCAAAAGCTTTAAGTTCCTAGGGGTCAATATCACAAATGACCTGACTTAGTCCAACCAAGCAGAGTTCACTGCCGAGAAGGCCCACTGACGCCTTTACTTCCTGAGAAAACTAAAGAAATTTGGCCTGTCCCCTAAAACCCTCACTAACTTTTATAGATGCACCGTAGAAAGCATTCCTCTAGGGTGCATCACAACCTGGTATGGAAGTTGTCCTGCCCAAGACCGAAAGAAGCTGCAGAAGATTGTGAACATAGCCCAGCACATCACACAAGCCAATCTTCCGTCCTTGGACTCACTTCACACCGCACGCTGTTGGAGCAGTGCTGTCAGGATAATCAAGGACACAACCCACCCAGCCAACAAACTTTTCGCCCCTCTTCCCTCCAGGAGAAGGTTCAGGAGCTTGAAGACTCATATGTCCAGATTTGGGAACAGCTTCTTTCCAACTGTGATAAGACTGTTGAACGGATCCTGACCCAGATCTGGGCCGTACCCTCCAAATATCCGGACCTGCCTCTCGGTTTTTTTGCACTACCTTACTTTCCATTTTTCTATTTTCAATTTATGATTTATAATTTAAATGTTTAATATTTACTAATTCTAACTATTTTTAATATTTATAATATTTAATAATTGTAATCCAGGGAGTGTGAAGCACAGAATCAAGTATCGCTGTGATGATTGTACGTTCTAGTACCAATTGTTTGGTGACAATAAAGTATAAAGTATAATAAATTCCATAGTATTTATTTTTTCTCTGTAAATGCACGCAGGGAAGTGAGAATCTGGGATATGAGTTAAGGAAGTGTGTGGTGACAGAAACATTCTTTGATAATAAATTCACCTGGGCTTGGACTTTGTCACAGTGACCCTCGTCCTGATGGTGTAATCGTCCTGTCTCCCTGGATGCTCCTGGGTCTGGTGTCGGGGTAAGCTCCCCTCGCTGTCTGCACTAATGTCTGATTTTTGTGTTCCAGAGGTGATTTACGTGGCGATGGTGAAAAAATAGTAATTGGCAAGGAGGACTGAACCC
>NC_092374.1:7048933-7118933 GCF_030028105.1 Mobula birostris | reverse complement strand
CAAGAGAACACAGCACTGTCACTGGATGAATTCCTCCGTCGATAACAATTGGGAACTAACACAGTTTTATAGTACTGTAGCACTACTGGTGGTGTTTTAATTTATCCTGTACTTCATTTAAATACAGAATTTGATACTCCTTTTGTCCTTTTTATATCTTTTTAGCTATTTCCATGAAAGTTCAGCTAATTGGGACAGCCACTTAATTGGGCCAAAATGTACTGGCCCTGATGAGACCCGATTGACCAGAATTCACTGTGTTTGAGCTTGTGCACATACACATATACACACACACACACACACACACACACACATGAGCTTGTGCACATACACATATACACACACACACACACACACACACACACACACACACACACACACACACACACGCACACACGCACATATATACACACACACTCACACATACACACACACACACATACACACACACACACACACACACACATATATACACACACACACACGTACACACACGCATATATACACACACACACATACATACACACAAACACACACACATACACATATATACACACACACATACACACACACACACATATACACACACACTCACACATACACACACACACGCATATATACACACACACACATACACACAAACACATACACACACATATACACACACGCACATATATACACACACACTCACACATACACACACACACACGCATATATACACACACACACACACATACACACACACATATACATGCACATACACACGCACTCACACATACATATACACACACACATACACACACATACACACACACACACACACACACACACACACACACACACACACACACACACATACCTGTATAATACAGAAATGATATTGTTAATACAATATCGAGCACAGGGCGTGTGATGTGACAGTCAGTGTGACACTATCTCAGCACCAGTGTTCGGACAGTGGCCGCTGTTTTCCGAGCCGCGGGAAGTAAGGAGTGGGGAGTGTGTGCGAAGGGCATGCAGCTGGGAGAGGGCTGAAGGGTTTGCTCTTCCTTAACAGTGAGTGGCTCCCAGCCTCTGATCAGCATGACAGAGTGGGATGAGGGTGGGGGGGGGGGGGCGGCAGATGGGCCAGAGAACCGGGAGCAGTAGTGGTGTCTGTAACAACATGTGTTGGCTGCTGGACGTGTCTGTGAAGGAGGGCAGAGTCGGAGCTCTTTCTCCCTCTCCCTCTTCCCCATTCCCATTTCTTGCCTTCTATTCCTCTCTCTCTCTTTCCCTTTCCATCTCCTCCTTCCCTCTGCCTTCCTCTTATTTCTCTCCCCCTCACTCCCCCACTCTCTCCCCCTCCTCTCTCCTCCTCTCCCCTTCTCCACCTTCCACTCTTCCCCTTCCCCTCTCCCCCTCATCTCCCTCCCCATCCCCCTCCCCACTCTCCCTCAACCCGCCACTCTCCCTCTTCTCTTTCTCTGACCCCTTCCTCTCTCCCTTTTCCCTTCCCCCTCTTCCCTTCCTTTTCCTCTCTCCCATTCTCTCTGCCCTCTCTCCCTCCCCTCTCCCTCCCACTCCTCCTCTCCCCATCTCTCCCTCTTTTCCTCCGCTCTCTCCTACCCGTCTCTCTGTCCTCCTCCCCTCTCTTCCCCCTCCCACCTCTCTCCCCCCTCTCTCTCCCACTCCTCCTGACCCCACCATCTCTCCCGATCCTCTCTCCCCCTCCTCTCTCCCCCTCTAATTCTCCTCCCATCTCTCTTCCTCCCTGCCGCTCAGTCCTGTCACACCCTCAGCAGACACTGACCTGGCTGCTGGTGTGTTTGATCTAGGGCTGGAGGAAGGGGGCAGCGGACACTCCAGACAACGATTTCCCGCCGAGACCCGAGCCAGTCCTGGCGTTCACCTCGAGGGCCCTCACATCTACATCGAGAAGGTAGTGGCTACTTCAGGGGTGTGGGGTACAGGGTGGTGGGGAGGGGGGGAGGGGGGTGTGGGGAGTGACGGGGATGGGGAGGGGTGTGGGGGAGTGACGGGGAGGGGAGGGGTGTGGGGGAGTGATGGGGAGGGGGAGGGGTGTGGGGGAGTGACAGGGGTGTGGGAGAAGGGTGTGGGGGAGTGACGGGGAGGGGGAGGGGTGTGGGGGAGTGGCGGGGAGGGGGAGGGGTGTGGGAGAGTGACAGGGGTGTGGGAGAAGGGGGTGGGGGAGTGACGGGGAGGGGGAGGGGTGTGGGAGAAGGGGGTGGGGGAGTGACGGGGAGGGGGAGGAGAGTGGGGGAGGGGTGTGGGGGAGTGACGGGGATGGGGAGGGGTGTGGGGGAGTGACGGGGTGGGGGAGTGACGGGGAGGGGGAGGGGTGTGGGAGAAGGGGGTGGGGGAGTGACGGGGAGGGGGGGATTGAGGAGACAGGGAGGGGTGGTTGGGTGGTCAGTGAGGGGGAGGTGGCAATGTGAGAGGGGTGGAGGTGTGGGAGTGTGCGAGAAATGAGCGAAGGGGGAACGGCAGAGAGAGAGGATGACAGAAGGGAAATTAGGGGTGGGAAGGCAGGGTGACGAGGTTTGGGGATGAGGGGACAGTGTGGGTGTTGAGGGGGTAGAGATGTAGGTGGGTATGGTGAGTAAGGTTGTGAGGGTGAGTGAGGTTGTGAGGGTGTGAGAGGTTGTGAGGGTGAGTGAGGTTGTGAGGGTGAGTGAGAGGGTGTGAGGTGAGTGAGGGTGAGAGGGTGTGAGGGTGAGTGAGGTTGTGAGGGTAGAGTGAGAGGGTGTGAGGGTGAGTGAGGTTGTGAGGGTAGAGTGAGAGGGTGTGAGGGTGAGTAAGGTTGTGAGGGTAGAGTGAGAGGGTGTGAGGGTGAGTGAGAGGGTGTGAGGTTGTGAGGGTGAGTGAGGTTGTGAGGGTGAGTGAGAGGTTGTGAGGGTGAGTGAGAGGGTGTGAGGGCAAGTGTGTGAGGGTGAGTGAGGTTGTGAGGGTGAGGTTGTGAGGGTAGAGTGAGAGGGTGTGAGGGTGAGTGAGAGGGTGTGAGGTTGTGAGGGTGAGTGAGGTTGTGAGGGTGAGTGAGAGGTTGTGAGGGTGAGTGAGAGGGTGTGAGGGCAAGTGTGTGAGGGTGAGTGAGGTTGTGAGGGTGAGGTTGTGAGGGTAGAGTGAGAGGGTGTGAGGGTGAGTGAGAGGGTGTGAGGTGAGTGAGGTTGTGAGGGTGTGAGGGTGAGTGAGGTTGTGAGGGTGTGAGAGGTTGTGAGGGTGAGTGAGGTTGTGAGGGTGAGTGAGAGGGTGTGAGGTGAGTGAGGTTGTGAGGGTGAGAGGGTGTGAGGGTGAGAGGTTGTGAGGGTAGAGTGAGAGGGTGTGAGGGTGAGTGAGGTTGTGAGGGTAGAGTGAGAGGGTGTGAGGGTGAGTGAGAGGGTGTGAGATGAGTGAGGTTGCGAGGGTGAGTGAGGGTGTGAGGGTGAGTGAGGTTGTGAGGGTGTGAGAGGTTGTGAGGGTGAGTGAGGTTGTGAGGGTGAGTGAGAGGGTGTGAGGTGAGTGAGGTTGTGAGGGTGAGTGAGGTTGTGAGGGCGAGTGAGAGGGTGTGAGGTGAGTGAGGTTGTGAGGGTGAGAGGGTGTGAGGGTGAGTGGGAGTGTGAGGGTGAGTGAGGTTGTGAGGGTGAGTGAGGGTGTGAGGGCAAGTGAGAGGGTGTGAGGGGTGACGAGGTGAGGGTGTGAGGGGAGAGTGAGGGATTGTCGGGATTAGGGGATTGAGGAATTTGGAGGAGGGTGAGTGTGAACAGGCTGGGGTATTGACAAGGGGGTCAGAGACTGTCAGCAGAGCTGAGCGATGGCAGCTAATCCCCATGGTGGTGAGAGTTTGCCTCTGACAGGAAGTGACTTTGTAAACTCTGGATCCATCAGGCATCTGTCCACCCCCACCCTCACCCTCTCCCTCTCCCTCATCCTCACCCCTGTGGCAGGGGTCCAGCATCTCTGCACCCCCATCCACTCATCCCTCAGCCAGGGACAGGACGCTTCCCACCGAGACACCTCACTCACTCACACCACATCCCTCAGGGCCTGTATTGGGGCAGTGACTCTTCCAATCTCCCTCCTCCCTCCTCTCTCCCCCTCTCTTCCCCTCCCTTCCCTCTCCTCCCTCTCCCTTCCCTCCTCCCTCCTCCCTCCCATCTTCCTTCTCCCTTCCCTCCTCCCTCCTCCCTCCCCTCTTCCCTCTCCCTTCCCTCCTCCCTCCTCCCTCCTCCTTCCCTCTTCCCTCCCCCTTCCCTCCCCTTCCCTCCTCCCTCCCCCCTCTTTTCCCCTCTTTTCCCCCTCTCTTCCCTCCTCCCTCCTCCCTCCTCCCTCCCTCTCCCTCTCCCCTCTCTCTTCCCTCTCCCTCTCCCCTCTCCCTTCCCTCTTCCTCCTCCCTTGCCCTCACCGTTTTTAATCTCTTATCTCTATTTCTCTCACGCTCTATTTTTCCACTCTCACATTCTCTTTATTTCTTCCTCACTCCCTCTTTCCCATTCTTTTCCTTCTGTTCCCCTCATCTCTCTCTCCTTGACTTTCTCTTTGTTCTCTCCCACTCTCCCCTTTCTCCCACCATAACCTCTGTCCTCCTCTCTCTCTCCTTCCCCCTTCTCTCCCTTCCCTCTCCCTTCATCCGCCTTCCACGTCGTCCTGCAGTCTTCCCCACCACTGCCCCCCACCCTCCACCCTCCATCTCTTCCTCTTACCCAATCTCCCCATTCTACCCTCCTCCCCCTCCGCTTCCCTCCTTCCCCTACGCCCTCCAACCACGCTCTTCCTCCTCCTTCTCTCACTTCCCATTCCCCTCTATTGACTCTTTTCTCCCCTCGATGTCAGCTCCCCATCTCCTCCACTTCTCACCCACCCCCTCTATCTACTCCCCAACTCCCCTCCACCTTGTCCCTCCCTTTCCTCGCCTTTCCTTTCTTTTTCCTCACCTGGCATCTCTCATTCCAGCTCTCTCCTCTCCTCCTCTCCCCCGCCCTCACTTTCCCTCACCCTACTTCTCCCTCACTCCTCACTCTCCCTTACCCCTCATCCTCCCTCACCCCTCACTCTCCCTCAACCCTCACTCTCCCTCACCCCTCCACCCTCCCTCTAAACTCACCCACCCTCTCCCTCTTCCTTCAATCTCCCTCACCCCTCGTCCTCCCCTTCTTTTCCCCTCCTCTCTCTTGACCACTGACCCAATAGCCTGCACTTTCCTCCCCACAGCTCAACTCTCCCTCGATCCTCGAGGGAAGGAACAGCCTCCTCCATTCCCCGCCACGACGTGTCCCGTCAATAGCACCGCCTGCTCCTCCCCCTGCTCGAGCAGCACCCAAGGGTGCACAGCACCTGTCGTGTGAGGAGATCAACTGCCCGCTCAACAGCTTCTGCACCCACGACTACGAGGCCGGAGGTTCCCGCTGCCCCTGCAACCTGGGCAAGGCAGGTGACAGGTGTAGTACAGGTGAGTGGAACAGAACAAATAGTGTAGAAGGAGATTCACTCTGTGTCTGACCCGGTGAGTGTCTGATGTGAAACTGTAGAGGGAGCGCCACCTAGTGTATAACCCCGGGAGTGTGTGATGGAACAGTGTAGAGGGAGCACCACCTAGTGTATAACCCTGGGAGTGTGTGATGGGACAGTGTAGAGGGAGCGCCACCTAGTGTATAACCCCGGGAGTGTGTGATGGGACGGTGTAGAGGGAGCGCCACCTAGTGTATAACCCCGGGAGTGTGTGATGGGACGGTGTAGAGGGAGCGCCACCTAGTGTATAACCCCGGGAGTGTGTGATGGAACAGTGTAGAGGGAGCACCACCTAGTGTATAACCCTGGGAGTGTGTGATGGGACAGTGTAGAGGGAGCGCCACCTAGTGTATAACCCCGGGAGTGTGTGATGGGACGGTGTAGAGGGAGCGCCACCTAGGGTCTAACCATTAGAGTGTGTGATGGGTCGGTGTGACAGGAGCGCCACCTAGTGTCTAACACTGGGAGTGTGTGATGGGACAGTACAGAGGGAACGCCACCTAGTGTCTCACCCAGGGAGTGTGTGATGGGATGGTGTAGCAGGAGCACCACCTGGTGTCTAACCCTGGGAGTGTGTGATGGGATGGTGTAGTGAGAGCGCCACCTCGTGTCTAGCCCTGGGATGTGTGATGTGACAGTGCAGAGAGAGATTCACTCTGTCTCTAATCCAGGAAGTGTGTGATGGAACAGTGTAGCGGCAGCTTCACTCTGTGTCTGACCCTGGGAGTGTGTGAAAGGGACAGTGCAGAGGGAGCGCCACCTAGTGACTAACTCTGGGAGTGTGTGATGGGACAGTGTAGAAGGAGTGCTACCTAGTGTCTAACCCTGGGAGTATGTGATGGGATGGTGTAGAGGGAGCTTCACGCTGTGTCTGACCCCAGGAGTGTATGATGGGACACTGTAGAAGGAGCGCCACCTACAGTCTGACCCTGGGAGTGTGTGATGGGACAGTCTAGCGGGAGTGCCACCTACTGTCTAAACCTGGGAGTCTATGATGGGACAGTGTAGAAGTAGCGCCACCTAGTGTCTAACCATTGGAGTGTGTGATGGGTCGGTTTGAGAGGGAGCGCCACCTAGTGTCTAACACTGGGAGTTTGTGATGAGACAGTGTAGATGGAGCTTCACTCTGTGTTTGACTCTGGGAATGTGTGCTGGGACAGTGTAGAGGGAGCTTCACTATGTGTCTGATCCCGGGAGTGTGTGATGGGAAAATGTAGAGGGAGCGCCACCTAGTGTCTAAACCTGGGAGTGTGTGATGGGACGGTCTAGTGGCAGCGCCAACTAGTGTCGAACCCTGGGAGTGTGTGATCAGATGGTGTAGAGGGAGCACCACCTAGTTTCTGACCCTGGGAGTGTCTGATGGGTCAGTGTAGAGGGAGCACCACCTAATGGCTGACCCCGGGAGTGTCTGATGGTACAGTGTAGAGGGAGCACCACCTAGTGTCTAACCCAGGGAGTGTGTGATGGATGGTGTAGCGGGACCGCCACCTATTGTCTAGCCCTGGGCTGTGTGATGTGACACTGCAGAGGGAGCTTCACTCTGTTTCATACCCAGGGAGTGTGTGATGGAACAGAGTAGTGGCAGCTTCACTCTGTGTCTGACCCTGGGAATATGTGAATGGGACAGTGTAGAGGGAGCACCACTTAGTGACTAACCCTCAGAGTGTGTATTGGGACGGTGTAGAAGGAGCGCCACCTACTGTCAGACCCTCGGAGTTGTGATGGGACCGTGTTACGAGAGCGCCACCTAGTGTCTGACTCTGGGAGTCTGTGAATGGACAGTGTAGAGGGACCACCACCTAGTGTCCAAACATGGGAGTGTGTGTTGTGACGGTGTAGCGGGAGCACCACCTACTGTCTAACCCTGGGGTGTGTGATATGACAGTGCTGAGGGAGCTTCACTCTGTGTCTAACCCGGGGAATGTGTGATTGGATGGTGTAGAAGGGGCTTCACTCTCTGTGTCTGACCCCGGGAGTGTGTGATGGGACAGTGAAGAGGGAGTTTCACTCTGTGTCTGACCCCGGGATGTGTGATGGGACAGTGTAGAGGCAGCGCCACCTAGTGTCTAACCCTGGGAGTGTGTGATGGGACCCTGTAGAGGGAGCGCCACCTAGTGGCTGACCCTGGGTGTGTGTGATGTGACAGTGTAGAGGGAGCTTCACCCAGTGTCTAATCCTGGGATTGTGTGATGGGACAGTGTAGAGGGAGCACCACCTAGTGTCCATCCTTGGAGTGTGTGATGCGACCGTGTTGAGGCAGCACAACCTAGTGTCTGACCCTGGGAACGTGTGATGGGACGGCTGTAGAGGGAGCGCTACCTAGTGTTTAACCCAGGGAGTGTGTGATGCGACAGTGCAGAGGGAGCTTCACTCCGTGTCTAACCAGGGAATGTATGATGGAACAGTGTAGAGGGAGCGCCACCTAGTGTCTAACCCTGGGTGTGTGTGATGGGACAGTGTAGAGGGAACTTTACTCTGTGTCTGACCCTGGGAGTATGTAATGGGACAGTGAAGAGGGAGTTTCACTCTGTGTCTGACCCTGGAGTGTGTGATGGGACAGTGTAGAGGGAGCGCCACCTACTGTCTAATTCTGGGAGTGTGTGATGTGACAGTGTAGAGGGAGCGCCACCTAGTGTCTAACCCTGGGAATGTGTGATGGGCAGTATAGACGGAGCGCCACTTAGTGTCTGACCCAAGGAGTGTGGGATGGGATGGTGTAGCGGGAGCGCCACCTAGTATCTAACCCAGAGAATGTGTGATGGAACAGGGTAGAGGGAGTGCCATCTAGTGTCTAACCCTGGGTATGTGTGATGTGACAGTGCAGAGGGAGCTTCACCCAGTGTCTAACCTAGAGAATGTGTGATGGAACAGTGTAGAGGGAGCGCCACCTAGTGTCTAACACTGGGAGTGTGTTATAAGATGGTGTAGAGGGAGCTTCACCCAGTGTCTAATCCTGGTATTGTGTGATGGGACAGTGTAGAGGGAGCTTCACTCTGTGTCGGACTCTGGGAGTGTGTGATGGGACAGTGTAGAGGGAGCTTCACTCTGTGTCTGACTCTGGGAGTGTGTGATGGGACCATGAAGAGGGAGCTTCAGTCTGTGTCTGACCCCGGGAGTGTGTGATGGGACAGTGTAGAGCGAGCTTCACTCTGTGCCTGACTCTGGGAGTGTGTGATAGGACAGTGTAGAGGGAGCTTCACTCTGTCTGACCCCGGGAGTGTGAGATGGGACAGTGTAGAGGGAGCTCCACCTAGTTTCTGACCCTGGGAGTGTCTGATTAGCCAGTGTAGAGGGTTCACCACCTAGTGTCTAAACCAGGGAGTGTGTGATGGGATGGTGTAGTGGGAGCGCCACCTAGTGTCTAGTCCATGGAGTGTGTGATGCGACCGTGTTGAGGCAGCGCCACCTAGTGGCTAACCCAGGGAGTGTGTGATGGGACAGTGCAGAGGGAGTTTCACTCCGTGTCTAACCCAGGGAATGTGTGATGGAACAGAATAGAGGAAGCGCCACCTAGTGTCTGACTCTGGGAGTCTGTGATTGGACGGTGCAGATGGAAAATCACTCTGTGTCTGACCCCGAGAGTGTGTGATGGGACAGTGTAGAGGGAGCACCACCTAGACTCTAACCCTGGGAATGTACGATGGGACGGTCTAGACGGAGTGCCACCTAGTATCTGACCCTGGGATTGTGTGATAGAACAGTGTAGAGCGAGTGCCAACCTAGTGTCTAACCCCGAGACTGTGTGATGGGACGGTCTAGAGGGAGAGCCACATAGTGTCTAACCCAGGCAGTGTGTGATGGAGCAGTGTAGAGGGAGCGCCACCTGGTGTCTAAACCTGGGAGTGTGTGATGTGACAGTGTAGAGGGAGCTTCACCCAGTGTCTAACCCTGGGATTGTGTGATGGGACAGTGTAGAGGGAGCTTCACTCTGTGTCTGACTCCAGGAGCGTGTGATGGGACAGTGTAGAGGGAGCTCCACCTAGTTTCTGACCCTGGGAGTGTCTGATTAGCCAGTGTAGAGGGTTCACCACCTACTGTCTAAACCAGGGAGTGTGTGATGGGATGGTGTAGTGGGAGCGCCACCTAGTGTCTAGTCCATGGAGTGTGTGATGCGACCGTGTTGAGGCAGCGCCACCTAGTGGCTAACCCAGGGAGTGTGTGATGGGACAGTGCAGAGGGAGTTTCACTCCGTGTCTAACCCAGGGAATGTGTGATGGAACAGAATAGAGGAAGCGCCACCTAGTGTCTGACTCTGGGAGTCTGTGATTAGACGGTGCAGATGGAAAATCACTCTGTGTCTGACCCCGAGAGTGTGTGATGGGACAGTGTAGAGGGAGCACCACCTAGACTCTAACCCTGGGAATGTGTGATGGGACGGTCTAGACGGAGTGCCACCTAGTATCTGACCCTGGGATTGTGTGATAGAACAGTGTAGAGCGAGTGCCATTTAGTGTCTAACCCCGAGACTGTGTGATGGGACGGTCTAGAGGGAGAGCCACATAGTGTCTAACCCAGGCAGTGTGTGATGGAACAGTGTAGAGGGAGCTTCACCCAGTGTCTAACCCTGGGATTGTGTGATGGGACAGTGTAGAGGGAGCTTCACTCTGTGTCTGACTCTGGGAGTGTGTGATGGGACAGTGTAGAGGGAGTGCCACCTAATTTCTGATCCCGGGAGTGTGTGATGGGAAAGAGTAGAGGGACCGCCACCTAGTGGCTAACCCAGGGAGTGTGTTATGGGATGGTGTAGCGGGAGCGCCACCTAATGTCTAACCCTGGGCATGTGTGATGTGACAGTGCAGAGGGAGCTTCACCCAGTGTGTAACCCTGGGATTATGTGATGGGACCGTGTACAGGGAGCACCACCTAGTGACTGACCCCGCGAGTGTGTGATGGGACAGTGTAGAGGAATTGCCACCTAGTTTCTGACCCTGGGAGTGTCTGATTAGCCAGTGTAGAGGGAGCGCCACCTAGTGTCTAACCCTGGGAGAGTGTGATGGTATGGTGTAGAGGGACCTTCACTCTGTGTCTGATGCCGGCAGTGTATGATGGGACACTGTAGAAGGAGCGCCACCTACTATCTGACCCTGGGTGTACGTGATGGGACCGCGTAGCGGGAGCACCACCTGGTGTCTAACACTGGGAGTCTGTGATGGGCCAGTGTAGAGGCAGCGCCACCTAGTGTCTAACACTGGGAGTGTGTGATGGGACAGAGTCGACGTAGCGCCACTTAGTGTCTAACCTCGGGAATGTGTGAAGGGACAGTGTAGCGGGAGCGCCACCTAGTGTCTAATCCATGGAGTGTGTGATGGGACCGTGAAGAGGGAGCAACAGCTAGTGTATGACTCTGGGAGTGCGTGATGGGACAGTGTAAAGGGAGCTTCACTATGCATCTAACCTCGAGGGAGTCTGATGGGATGGTGTAGAGGGAGCACTACCTAGTGTCTGACTCTGCGAGTCTGTGATGTGACAGTCTAGAGGGAGCTTCACCAAGTGTCTAACCCTGGGATTGTGTGATGGAACAGTGTAGAGGGAGCGCCACCTGGTGTCTAACCCTGGGAGTGTCTGATTAGCCAGTGTAGAGGGTGCACCACCTAGTGTCTAAACCAGGGAGTGTGTGATGGGATGGTGTAGTGGGAGCGCCACCTAGTGTCTAGTCCATGGAGTGTGTGATGCGACCGTGTTGAGGCAGCACCACATAGTGTCTGACCCAGGAAATATGTGATGGGACAGCTGTAGAGGGAGCGCTACCTAGTGGCTAACCCAGGGAGTGTGTGATGGGACAGTGCAGAGGGAGCTTCACTCCGTGTCTAGCCCAGTGAGTGTGTGATGGGACAGTGCAGAGGGAACTTCACTCCGTGTCTAACCCAGGGAATGTGTGATGGAACAGAATAGAGGAAGCGCCACCTAGTGTCCGACTCTGGGAGTCTGTGATTGGACGGTGCAGATGGAAAATCACTCTGTGTCTGACCCCGAGAGTGTGTGATGGGACAGTGTAGAGGGAGCGCCACCTGGTGTCTAAACCTGGGAGTGTGTGATGTGAAAGTATAGAGAGAGCTTCACTCTGTGTCTGACTCCAGGAGTGTGTGATGGGACAGTGTAGAGGGAGCGCCACCTAGACTCTAACCCTGGGAATGTGTGATGGGACGGTCTAGACGGAGTGCCACCTAGTGTCTGACCCTGGGATTGTGTGATAGAACAGTGTAGAGCGAGTGCCATCTAGTGTCTAACCCCGAGACTGTGTGATGGGACGGTCTAGAGGGAGAGCCACATAGTGTCTAACCCAGGCAGTGTGTGAAGGAACAGTGTAGAGGGAACGCCACCTGGTGTCTAAACCTGGGAGTGTGTGATGTGACAGTGTAGAGGGAGCTTCACCCAGTGTCTGACTCCAGGAGTGTGTGATGGGACAGTGTAGAGGGAGCTTCACTCTGTGTCTGACTCCAGGAGTGTGTGATACGACAGTGTAGAGGGAGCGCCAACTGGAGTCTAAACCTGGGAGTGTGTGATGTGACAGTGTAGAGGGAGCTTCACCCAGTGTCTAACCCTGGGATTGTGTGATAGGACAGTGTAGAGGGAGCTTCACTCTGTGTCGGACTCCAGCAGTGTGTGATGGGACAGTGTAGAGGGAGTGCCACCTAGTGTCTAACTCTGGGAGTGTGTGATGGGACAGTGTAGAGGGAGTGCCACCTAATTTCTGATCCCGGGAGTGTGTGATGGGAAAGTGTAGAGGTACCGCCACCTAGTGGCTAACCCAGGGAGTGTGTTATGGGATGGTGTAGCGGGAGCGCCACCTAATGTCTAACTCTGGGCATGTGTGATGTGACAGTGCAGAGGGAGCTTCACCCAGTGTGTAACCCTGGGATTGTGTGATGGGACTGTGTACAGGGAGCACCACCTAGTGGCTGAACCCGCGAGTGTGTGATGGGACAGTGTAGAGGAATTGCTACCTAGTTTCCGACCCTGGGAGTGTCTGATTAGCCAGTGTAGAGGGAACGCCACCTAGTGTCTAACACTGGGAGTGTGTGATGGGACAGCGTCGACGTAGCGCCACTTAGTGTCTAACCCCAGGAATGTGTGAAGGGACAGTGTAGAGGGAGCGCCACCTAGTGTCTAATCCATGGAGTGTGTGATGGGACCGTGAAGAGGGAGCAACAGCTAGTGTATGACTCTGCGAGTGCGTGATGGGACAGTGTAAAGGGAGCTTCACTATGCATCTAACCTCGAGGGAGTCTGATGGGATGGTGTAGAGGGAGCGCCACCTAGTGTCTGACTCTGGGAATCTGTGATGTGACAGTCTGGAGGGAGCTTCACCAAGTGTCTAACCCTGGGATTGTGTGATGGAAGTGTAGAGGGAGCACCACCCAGTGTCTAACCCTGGGAGCGGGTGATAGGACCGTATAGAGGGAGCGCCACCTAGTGTCTAACCCCGAGCATGTGTGATGGGACAGTGTAGAGGGAGCGCCACCTAATGGCTGACCCCAGGAGTGTGTGATGGGACAGTGTAGAGGGAGCGCCACCTAGTTTCTGACCCTGGGAGTGTCTGATGGGACAGTGTAGAGGGACCGCCACCTAGTGTTTAACCCAGGGAGTATGTGATGGAACAGTGTAGAGGGAATTCCATCCAGTGTCAAACCCTGGGTGTGTGTGATGTTACAGTGTAGAGGGAGTTTCACCCAGTGTCTGACCCCGGGAGTGTGTGATGGGACAGTGTAGAGGGAGTGCCACCTAATGGCTGACCCCGGGAATGTGTGATGGAACAGTGTAGAGGCAGCTTCACTCTGTGTCTGACCCCAGCAGTGTATGATGGGACAGTGTAGAGGGAGCGCCACCTAGTTTCTGGTCCTGGGAGTGTGTGATGGTACAGTGTAGAGGGACCGCCACCTTGTATCTAACCTTGGGTGTGTGTTATGGGATGGTATAGCGGGATGGCCACCTAGTATCTAACCCAGGGAATGTGTGATGGAACAGGGTAGAGGGAGCACCATCTAGTGTCTAACCCTGGGTATGTGTGATGTGACAGTGTAGAAGGAGCTTCACCCAGTGTCTAACCCTGGGATTCTGTGATAGAACAGTGTAGAGGGAGCGCCACCTAGTGTCGAACCGTGGGAGTGTGTGATAGGACCGTGTAGAGGGAGCGCCACCTAGTGTCTAACCCTGAGCGTGTGTGATGGGCAGTGTAGAGGGAGCGCCATGTAGTGTCTAACCCTGGGAGTGTGTGATGCAACAGTGTAGAGGGAGCTTCACCCAGTTTCTAACCCTGGGATTGTGTGATGGGATACTGTAGAGGGAGTTTCATTCTGAATCGGACTCCGGGAGTGTGTGATGGGACAGTTTAGAGGGATCTTCACTCTGTGTCTGACCCCGGGAGCGTGTGATGGGACACTGAAGAAGGAGCGCCACCTACTGTCTGACCCTGGGTGTGTGTGATGGGACCGTGTAGCGTGAGCGCCACCTAGTGTCTAAAACTGGGAGTCTGTGATGGGACAGTGTAGAGGCAGCGCCACCTAGTGTCTAATCCATGGAGTGTGTGATGGGACCGTGAACAGGGAGCACCAGCTAGTGTATGACCCTGGGTATGTGTGATGGGACAGTGTAGAGGGAGCTTCACTCTGTATCTAACCTCGAGTGAGTCTGATGGGACTGTGTAGAGGGAGCGCCACCTAGTGTCTGACTCTGGGAGAGTGTGATGGGACGGTGCAGCGGGAGCACCACCTTGTGTCTAAACCTGGGAGTCTGTGATGGGACAGTGTAGAGGCAGTGCCACCTAGTGTCTAACCCCTGGAGTGTGTGAAGGGACAGTAAGCAGGAGCGCCATCTAGTGTCTAATCCATGGAGTGTGTGATGGGACCATGAAGAGGGAGCAACAGCTAGTGTATGACCCTGGGAGTGTGTGATGGGACAGTGTAGAGGGAGCTTCACTCTGTGTCTGACTCTGGGAGTGTGTGATGGGACAGTGTAGAGGGAGCGCCACCTAGTGTCTGACTCTGCGAGTCTGTGATGTGACAGTCTAGAGGGAGCTTCACCAAGTGTCTAACCCTGGGATTGTGTGATGGAACAGTGTAGAGGAAGTTCCATCTAGTGTCAAACCCTGAGTGTGTGTGATGTGACAGTGTAGAGGGAGCTTCACCTAGTGTCTGACCCCAGGAGTGTGTGATGGGACAGTGTAGAGGGAGTGCCACCTAATGGCTGACCCCGGGAATGTGTGATGGGACAGTGTAGAGGGAGCTTCACTCTGTGTCTGACCCCAGTAGTGTGTGATGGAACAGTGTAGAGGGAGCACCATCTAGTTTCTAACCCTGGGAGTGTGTGATGCAACAGTGTAGAGGGAGCTTCACCCAGTTTCTAACCCTGGGATTGTGTGATGGGACACTGTAGAGGGAGTTTCACTCTGAATCGGACTCTGGGAGTGTGTGATGGGACAGTTTAGAGGGATCTTCACTCTGTGTCTGACCCCGAGAGTGTGTGATGGGACACTGTAGAAGGAGCGCCACCTACTGTCTGACCCTGGGTGTGTGTGATGGGACCGGGTAGTGGGAGCGCCACCTAGTGTATAACCCTGGGAGTCTGTGATGGGATAGTGTAGAGGCAGCGCCACCTAGTGTCTAATCCATGGAGTGTGTGATGGGACCGTGAAGAGGGAGCACCAGCTAGTGTATGATCCTGGGAATGTGTGATGGGACAGTGTCGAGGGAGCTTCACTCTGTATCTAACCTCGAGAGAGTCTGATGGGACGGTGTAGAGGGAGCGCCACCTAGTGTCGGACTCTGGGAGTGTGTGATGGGACGGTGCAGATGGAAAATCACTCTGCGTTTGACCCCGGGAGTGTGTGATGGGACAGTCTAGAGGGAGCACCACCTAGTCTCTAACCCTGGGAATGTTTGATGGGACGGTCTAGACGGAGTACCAGCTAGTGTCTGACCCTGCGACTGTGTGCTAAAACAGTGTAGAACGAGTGCCACCTAGTGTCTAACCCTGAGGCTGTGTGATGGGACGGTCTAGAGGGAGAGCCACATAGTGTCTAACCCAGGCAGTGTGTGATGGAACAGTGTAGAGGGAGCGCCACCTAGTGTATAACCCTGGGATTGTGTGATGGGACAGTGTAGAGGGAGCTTCACTCTTTGTCCGACTCGGGGATTGTGTGATGGGACAGTGTAGAGGGAGCTTCACTCTGTGTCTGACTCTGGGAGTGTGTGATGGGACAGTGTAGAGGGAGCGCCACCTAGTGTCTAAACCTGGGAGTCTGTGATGGGACAGTGTAGAGGCAGCGCCACCTGGTGTCTAACACTGGGAGTGTGTGATGGGACAGTGTAGAGGGAGCGCTACCTAGTATCTGGTCCTGGGAGTGTGTGATGGTACAGTGTAGCGGGACTGCCACCTAGTGTCTAACACTGGGAATGTGTGATGCAACAGTGTAGAGGGAGCTTCACCCAGTGTCTAATCCTGGGATTGTGTGATGGGACACTGTAGAGGTAGCTTCACTCTGTGTAGGACTCTGGGAGTGTGTGATGGGACAGTTTAGAGGGAGCTTCACTCTGTGTCGGACTCTGGGAGTGTGTGATGGGACCGTGAAGAGGGAGCTTCACTCTGTGTCTGACTCTGGGAGTGTGTGATGCGACAGTGTAGACGGAGCACCACCTAATTTCTGATCCTGGGAGTGTCTGATGGGACAGTGTAGAGGGACCGCCACCTAGTGGCTAACCCAGTGAGTGTGTTATGGGATGGTGTAGCGGGAGCGCCACCTAATGTCTAACCCTGGGCATGTGTGATGTGACAGTGTAGAGAGAGCTTCATCCAGCGTGTAACCCTGGGATTATGTGATGGGACCGTGTACAGGGAGCGCCAACTAGTGGCTGACCCCGCGAGTGTGTGATGGGACAGTGTAGAGGGAGCGCCACCTAGTGGCTGACCCCGCGAGTGTGTGATGGGACAGTGTAGAGGGAGCTTCACTCTGTGTTTGACCCCGGGATTGTGTGATGGGACACTGTAGAAGGAGCGCTACCTACTGTCTGACCCTGGGTGTGTGTGATGGGACCCTGTAGCGGGCGCGCCACCTAGTGTCTAAACCTGGGAGTCTATGATGGGACAGTGTAGAGGCAGCGCCACCTAGTGTCTAACACTTTTTTTTTTAAACAAAATTCTTTATTACAAATGTCGGTGCCATACAATATTTACAAACCCAGTGAATAACACATTTACTACACTACAAACAGACAATACATGTTAAACCAATATATTGCCATCCTCGTCAATGATGGCATTTACACCCCGCGGAGCCCAACGGTCCCGGAACATCTCGACGGTCGCCGTGGACTGTGCGTATTCCTTTTCAATGTTCACCCGGGCTCGAACATACCCCCTAAACATAGCCAGGCAGTCCGCCCGGGGAGAACCTCCTGCCACCCTTTTCCAGGAGCCACGGATGGCAATTTTCGCCAGCCCCAGGAGCAAGTTGACAAGGACATCCTCATCCCTCTGTGCCCCCCTCCTTACTGGATGACCATATATGAATAGGGTGGGACTGAAATGCAACCAGAAGGCGAGAAGCAGCCCACGCAAATACGCGAAAAGGGGCTGCAGCCTCACACACTCCACGTACATATGGTACACGGTCTCCTCCAGCCCGCAGAAGTGACACGCGGCTGGGAGATCCGTGTACAAACTAAAGAACTTATTGCAGGGCACCGCTTTATGCAGCACCCTCCAGCCGAGATCCCCAAGGTGCATGGGAAGGACTCCCTTGTAGAGGGACTTCCACTGGGGACCCCCCTCACCTCCAGGTGGAAAGACCGACCGCCATGGCGTGTCGGGACGGTGGACAAATGCTAGGAAGTGGAGGGTGTGGAGCAGCAGCCCATAAAGGTACCTCCTGCCTGCATCCCTAAATGGGATTGTGGGTGTTGATGAAAGACGGCTCAAGTTGTGTGGATTCGTCTCTCGGGTAAGGCTGCGGGGCCTGGGCCCGACGAGCAGCTCAGCCCGAGTCGTTCCACACACCTGAGCCGCACTGACATCCGTTGAGACAGGGCAAGGGTCGGCCAGGACCCCGCCCTCTGCCAGAGGAGGGGATTCCCGGCCTGAGGCAACCATGTTCCAGACTCTCAGTAGGTCCTGATAGAAGCCGGGCAGCCTCTGCAAAGCAGCACGGCTGACGCCCGCCGGTGGTAGCTGCATATCTTCGGCAAGACAGCAGCCCCTCCGGAGGAAGAAAGTCGCCAACACGTGCCACCTGGGAGGGTGCTCGGCGTACAGGAATCTCTGCAGCGTCCTGAGGCGGAGAGCCGCCAGTCGTGTGCGTACACACACCAGCGACTGTCCGCCCTCTCCTTCTGGGAGACTCAGAACCGCTGCAGAGACCCAGTGCTTCCTGTTTCCCCAGAAGAAGTCCACTAGCTTCCTCTGCATTCTTGCGACAAAAGGGGCAGGGGGGGCCAAGGTGACCATCCGGTACCACAACATGGAGGCCACCAGCTGGTTTATGACCACCACCCTGCCTCGATAGGAAAGCACCCTGAGAAGGCCTGACCAGCGCCCTAGCCGGGCCATGACCTTTGTCTCCAGGTCCTGCCAGTTCGCCAGCCAGGTCTCCCCAGAAGGACTCAGGTAGACTCCCAGATAGAGAAGACGTCTGGTGCTCCACTCAAAAGCTCTCATCTCCTCCGGCAGGGAGTCCACCTGCCACTGGCCTACTAAGAGTCCGGAACATTTCGCCCAGTTGATCCTGGCGGAGGATGCCGCCGAGAAAACATCTTGGCACTCGCGCATCCTCCGCAGGTCACAGGGGTCTGTCATCATGAGGAGTACGTCATCGGCGTAGGCCGAGAGGACGACCCCCATGTCCGGTTCACGCAGAACCAGACCTGTCAGCCTTCGCCGAAGAAGGCCGAGGAATGGCTCGACACAGATCGCATACAGTTGACCGGACATGGGGCACCCTTGACGCACTCCTCTTCGGAAGTGGATAGGTCCTGTCAATGATCCATTAATTTTAACTAGGCACTCTGCGGCAGAGTACAGGAGCCGAACTCGGGCCACAAAGTGTGGTCCGAGCCCAAAAGCCTGCAGGGTGCCCACCAGGAAACTGTGGTCCACCCGGTCAAAAGCCTTCTCCTGGTCAAGAGAAAGAAACGCTGCCGGGGTCCCAGTCTCCTGGAGTAGGTGGATCAGGTCCCGTACTAGGTGGACATTGTCCTGGATGGAGCGGCCCGGGACTGTATAAGATTGGTCAGGATGGACCACCTGTCCAATTACCGAACCCAGACGGTTGGCCATTGCCCGGGCGAAGATCTTGTAGTCCACGCACAAGAGGGAGACCGGCCGCCAGTTCTTTAGCAGGCGGAGGTCTCCCTTCTTGGGCAGTAGGACCACAACAGCTCTCCGCCATGAGAGGGGCATTTCTCCGGTGGCTAGGCTCTCCCCTAGGACAAGGCTGTAATCATCCCCCAGGACATCCCAAAAAGCCTGATAAAACTCAACACTCAGTCCATCCAAACCAGGGGACTTGCCCCTCCGGAGTTGCCGAAGGGCAGTGGACAGCTCCTCCCGAGTCAGGGGGGCATCCAGACGCACTGCGTCCTCTGGGCTGACCTTCGGCAAATCCTCCCAGACCTCATTACACGCCTCCGCATTTGACGGATCAGGCGAGAATAAGGACCGATAGAATGAACGGACCTCGTTGTTAATTCCATCAGGGTCCGTGATGGAGGAGCCATCGGCAGCCAGCAGCTCCACTAGCTGCTTTTGAACTCCCCGCCACCTTTCCAACGAGTAGAAGAAGGGTGAGCCACGGTCCAAATCCTGCAGCATTTGGATCCGTGACCTCACGTACGCACCTCGGGACTGCTGAAGCTGCAGGTTCCTTAGTGCGTCCTTCTTCTCCTGGTATTCCTGCCACAGCTGTTGGTCTCCAGCGGTCGGACCGAGGCGGGACTCCAGGTCGAGCAACGCTCTCTCAAGCCGCTCAACCTCAGAGCTCCGCCTCTTTGTCGACCCCCTAGTGTACTCCCGACATAAAAACCGGATGTGGGCTTTGCCCACATCCCACCATAGCCGTAGGGAGCAGAAATCTCTTCGCCTCTCCTTCCAGGAGACCCAGAAAGCTCGGAACGAATCCCGGAATCGGCTGTCCTCCAGCAGCCGGTTGTTAAAATGCCAGTACCCGGATCCCACCCGAGGGTGTAGTGGAATAAATTCCATCCACACAAGGTGATGATCCGAGCACGACACCGGCTGCATGGAGGACGCCGACACGCGGGAGACGTAGGCCCGAGAGATGTAAATGCGGTCTATCCTGGAACCTCCTTCTCTAGACCTTCTCGAGAAGGCGCTAGAGTTGGGGTGAAGATTCCGCCAGCTGTCCACCAAGTCAAAGGAGCCGACTAGCTCCTTTAACTTTTTTGCCGATGCTGGGTCGCGTTGGAGGCCCGAACGGTCCTCCGCCTCGAGGGTACAATTGAAATCTCCCCCGAGGATGACGCAATCCCCAGGATCGATGGAGCTCAGCAGGGTGGACAGCTGGCAGAATAGGCGCGTCTGCATCACACCGCGCCTGGGAGCATACACATTGATAAAATGCAATGGTACGCCATCCAGGCGCACAACCAGGTGGAGCAGACGGCCGGGCACAACGTCCTGGACTCTTTCAATTACTGGCTGGAAGGTCGGGGCCAACAGGATCGCCACCCCGCTAGAAATGGAGCTGAGGTGACTCATGTAGACCCCGCCCCGCCACTCCAGGAGCCAAGCAGACTCGTCCCCAGGGATGGTATGGGTTTCCTGCAGGAAACTCACCGTATACCGCCCATCCCTGAGGGCTGAGAGATTGTTATGCCTGCGAAGAGGACCCCTGCTGCCGTTTACATTGAGACTAGCTATGGTAAGCTTCATGGCGGGAGCACACTAGGTCTCAGCAGCTGTGCCCATTTCGGTGAGAGCGGAGGCGCCCTCCACCACACTGTCCGGAAAGAAAGCAAGGTTACTTTTTGCCTTCCGGGCTCGAGCGGTACCAGCGACACCCTGTGACCCACCATCCCCCGTAGGAGCGAGGCTGCTTCTCCCTCTAATGTCCCTTACTAGGTCATCTAGGAAGGATTTTAGTTGCCGTCTGTCGTTCCTCGCCACCGCATTCCTCTTTCCCTTTCCCTTTCGTCCGAGGATGACTCGCAGGGACCTCACCAGCCTCGGCATGCTGGGCCAGCGTAGCGAGGCTAGTTGAGGCCGGTGCTTGGCACCCTCAGAGGTAAGAATAAAATGCTTAATTTCCTCTACAGGTATCAATGGGGACTTCTCAGGAGGGGTGAGGATGTCCATTATTTCACTATCGAAAGAGTCCCCCTCCAACCCGTCACTGCAGACAGAATCCCCATCGGCCTCCCCGCATGTTCCAAAAGATGGCTGCGCTTGTGACCCATACCGCGCAGCGGGCACCTCGCTCTTACCTGCCCGCTCCACCGTCGCATCAGCCTCATCCACATTTGCGACAGTGGAGGGACAATCCCCAGGGACTCCCTGCAAGTCATTAATTGCTGGGGTCGACGTGCACAGAAAAACGCCCTCCCCAGGGGGCAGGCATAGAGGGGAACCCGGCACCTTTGGTCCAAGGGATTCACAAGCAGCCTGGTGCTGAGAATGAGAGCGCTTTGTCTCGTCTCCTCTTACATTATTCGGTACACTGGCCTCCAGAGAGGCGCTGACTTGTAGGTCCTGGGTGGAGGCCTCCAGGGCTGCCTCATTGGTGCAAACAGGGCTATCACAAGCTATTTGCACAACCACACCATCTTCCCCAGGACTGGTGGCTACATCTGGGGACTCAGGTTTAGAACCAACCCCTACCCGGATTCCCACCCCTTCCTGGGACTCCTCCGCATCTACATCCCCTGCCCTCTTGCGGGAACGTTCCCTTCTCCTCTTCACACCGGAGGAGCACACAGGTGCAGGCTTCACCGATGGGGCGGCGCTCTCTGTTTCCATCGCCCCGTCTGCTAGCGCACCTCCCCGAGCCCCACGCTCCACTTCAGGCGAAATGGGCGTGAGCTCTGCAGCCTCAAAGGCCCGCTTCTTACTGTGTTTGGATTTCCCCTTTGCCTTCTTACTCCGCACAGACTCCACCCCGTCCCCCACCCGAACCACAGGGAGAGGAGCAGGGACCGACCCAACCGTAGGAGTAGAGGTAGGGGTAGGGGCAGGGGCAGGGTGAGGGGCTGGGGCAGGATTACGGGCGGGGGCAGGGTCAGATGCAGGCGCAGATGCACGTGCAGGAGTAGGATCAGGGGCAGAGGTAGCTGGGGCACTGGTGCCCGAAATGGGCTCCCTCGGGTTCCGGCCGGCAGGACAGTCCCTCCGAAAGTGCCCCACCCCCCTGCACGCATGGCACCGCGGGCGCTCGGAGCTCCAGTACACCTGATAATCCACTCCCTCATGCCGGACAGTAAACCGGCCCTCAACATCGTCCTCCCTTTCCAGCTGCATGAATACCTGACGCCGGAAAGAGATTACGGTGCGGAGGGTGCGTCTCTTAAATTTGTGTCGGATGGCAGTGATCTCCGACCTTACTTGCCCTAAACGGGCCAGTGGGGGTAGCAAGTCCTCATTTGGAATGAAAGGCTTAACATGCCCAAGCACGATACGTTGCGTGGGGGCCGTCACCAGCTCCATAGGTAAAAAGATGTTGTCTACCGTGACTCCCCTGCTTAGGGCCCGGTGCACTAGCTCTTCATTCACCAGATAAAACACCGCCTTTCCAAACTCCTTCTCGGTGGCCAGAATACCACCTTTCCCAACAAGGTCCTCCATTGCCTCCGTACACTTTTCTAGTGTCATTCCAGGGCGCAAAATACATTGCACCCCACGTTCCACCTTCACCGACCGAAAAAGGGCGTTGTCCGAGGCCGGGGAGGCAGCCGCCCTTGCGTAACTCCCCGAAGGCCCGCGACTCCCTGGAGACCGGTCCGGCATGCTGGCGCTCTTTCCAGTCCGAGAATCCTACAGCGGTGCCGGTTAGAAGTCCTGGAACGAGTCGAATAACTGGCCGGGAAAGTTTGCAGTCGACAGTTCCTCGCTGGCTCGACGCCAGGAAAGGCTCCATCGGACTTGCAGAGACCCAGGCCGGGAGAGGCCGAAACGTCCTTCCAGATGCTTCGGCACCAACACCGGACGAAAATCAGGAAAAACAATGGAGGAGGAACGTTACCCCGCTGTCAATGGGGGGGAACGACGGCGTTTGCCTCCGGTTTTGGAGCGAACCGGCTTCCTGGCGAGTTGCCAGCGGCCGCAGCTGGGAGCTATGCAGTTAGCAGCCGCCAACAAACCCAGCCCAAACCGGCAGTAAAACTGCACACCGAGTTTCTTCACCAGCGCCGTCACTCACTCGATTGTTCAAGAGACTTTTAGAGCCACCTCCAAAGTATTCCACGAACTTTATCCAGTAGTTTTGCCTCGATTTCTCCCAGCTCAGTCAGCACAGCTCCTCTCTGTGTCTGACCCTGGGATTGTGTGATGGGACACTGTAGAAGGAGCGCTACCTACTGTCTGACCCTGGGTGTGTGTGATGGGACCCTGTAGCGGGCGCGCCACCTAGTGTCTAAACCTGGGAGTCTATGATGGGACAGTGTAGAGGCAGCGCCACCTAGTGTCTAACACTGGGAGTGAGTGATGGGACAGCGTCGACGTAGCGCCACTTTGTGTCTAACCCCGGGAGTGTGTGAAGGGACAGCGTAGCGGGAGCGCCACCTAGTGTCTAATCCATGGAGTGTGTGATGGGACCGTGAAGAGGGAGCAACAGCTAGTGTATGACTCTGGGAGTGCGTGATGGGACAGTGTAAAGGGAGCTTCACTATGCATCTAACCTCGAGGGAGTCTGATGGGATGGTGTAGAGGGAGCGCCACCTAGTGTCTGGTTCTGAGAATCTGTGATGTGACAGTCTAGAGGGAGTTTCACCAAGTGTCTAACCCTGGGATTGTGTGATGGAAGTGTAGAGGGAGCACCACCCAGTGTCTAACCCTGGGAGCGGGTGATAGGACCGTATAGAGGGAGCGCCACCTAGTGTCTAACCCCGAGCATGTGTGATGGGACAGTGTAGAGGGAGTGCCACCTAATGGCTGACCCCAGGAGTGTGTGATGGGACAGTGTAGAGGGAGCGCCACCTAGTTTCTGACCCTGGGAGTGTCTGATGGAACAGTGTAGAAGGAGTTCCATCTAGTGTCAAACCCTGGATGTGTGTGATGTGACAGTGTAGAGGGAGCTTCACCCAGTGTCTGACCCCGGCAGTGTGTGATGGGACAGTGTAGAGGGAGTGCCACCTAATGGCTGACCCCGGGAGTGTGTGATGGGACAGTGTAGAGGCCGCTTCACTCTGTGTCTGACCCCAGCAGTGTATGATGGGACAGTGTAGAGGGAGCGCCACCTGTTTCTGGTCCTGGGAGTGTGTGATGGTACAGTGTAGAGGGACCGCCACCTTGTATCTAACCCTGGGTGTGTGTTATGGGATGGTGTAGTGGGATGGCCACCTAGTATCTAACCCAGGGAATGTGTGATGGAACAGGGTAGAGGGAGCACCATCTAGTGTCTAACCCTGGGTATGTGTGATGTGACAGTGTAGAAGGAGCTTCACCCAGTGTCTAACCCTGGGATTCTGTGATGGAACAGTGTAGAGGGAGCGCCACCTAGTGTCGAACCGTGGGAGTGTGTGATAGGACCGTGTAGAGGGAGCGCCACCTAGTGTCTAACCCTGAGCGTGTGTGATGGGCAGTGTAGAGGGAGCGCCATCTAGTGTCTAACCTTGGGAGTGTGTGATGCAACAGTGCAGAGGGAGCTTCACCCAGTTTCTAACCCTGGGATTGTGTGATGGGATACTGTAGAGGGAGTTTCATTCTGAATCGGACTCTGGGAGTGTGTGATGGGACAGTTTAGAGGGATCTTCACTCTGTGTCTGATCCCGGGAGCGTGTGATGGGACACTGAAGAAGGAGCGCCACCTACTGTCTGACCTTGGGTGTGTGTGATGGGACCGTGTAGCGGGAGAGCCACCTAGTGTCTAAAACTGGGAGTCTGTGATGGGACAGTGTAGAGGCAGCACCACCTAGTGTCTAATCCATGGAGTGTGTGATGGGACCGTGAAGAGGGAGCACCAGCTAGTGTATGACCCTGGGTACGTGTGATGGGACAGTGTAGAGGGAGCTTCACTCTGTATCTAACCTCGAGTGAGTCTGATGGGACGGTGTAGAGGCAGCGCCACCTAGTGTCTAACACTGGGAGTGTGTGATGGGACAGCGTCAACGTAGCGCCACTTAGTGTCTAACCCCGGGAGTGTGTGAAGGGACAGTGTAGCGGGAGCGCCACCTAGTGTCTAATCCATGGAGTGTGTGATGGGTCCATGAAGAGGGAGCAACAGCTAGTGTATGACCCTGGGAGTGTGTGATGGGACAGTGTAAAGGGAGCTCCACTATGCATCTAACCTCGAGGGAGTCTGATGGGTTGGTGTAGAGGGAGCACCACCTAGTGTCTGACTCTGCGAGTCTGTGATGTGACAGTCTAGAGGGAGCTTCACCAAGTGTCTGACCCCGGGAGTGTGTGATGGGACAGTGTAGAGGGAGCTTCACTCTGTGTCTGACCCCAGTAGTGTGTGATGGGACAGTGTAGAGGGAGCGCCACCTAGTGGCTGACCCCGCGAGTGTGTGATGGGACAGTGTAGAGGGAGCTTCACTCTGTGTTTGACCCCGGGATTGTGTGATGGGACACTGTAGAAGGAGCGCTACCTACTGTCTGACCCTGGGTGTGTGTGATGGGACCCTGTAGCGGGCGCGCCACCTAGTGTCTAAACCTGGGAGTCTATGATGGGACAGTGTAGAGGCAGCGCCACCTAGTGTCTAACACTTTTTTTTTTAAACAAAATTCTTTATTACAAATGTCGGTGCCATACAATATTTACAAACCCAGTGAATAACACATTTACTACACTACAAACAGACAATACATGTTAAACCAATATATTGCCATCCTCGTCAATGATGGCATTTACACCCCGCGGAGCCCAACGGTCCCGGAACATCTCGACGGTCGCCGTGGACTGTGCGTATTCCTTTTCAATGTTCACCCGGGCTCGAACATACCCCCTAAACATAGCCAGGCAGTCCGCCCGGGGAGAACCTCCTGCCACCCTTTTCCAGGAGCCACGGATGGCAATTTTCGCCAGCCCCAGGAGCAAGTTGACAAGGACATCCTCATCCCTCTGTGCCCCCCTCCTTACTGGATGACCATATATGAATAGGGTGGGACTGAAATGCAACCAGAAGGCGAGAAGCAGCCCACGCAAATACGCGAAAAGGGGCTGCAGCCTCACACACTCCACGTACATATGGTACACGGTCTCCTCCAGCCCGCAGAAGTGACACGCGGCTGGGAGATCCGTGTACAAACTAAAGAACTTATTGCAGGGCACCGCTTTATGCAGCACCCTCCAGCCGAGATCCCCAAGGTGCATGGGAAGGACTCCCTTGTAGAGGGACTTCCACTGGGGACCCCCCTCACCTCCAGGTGGAAAGACCGACCGCCATGGCGTGTCGGGACGGTGGACAAATGCTAGGAAGTGGAGGGTGTGGAGCAGCAGCCCATAAAGGTACCTCCTGCCTGCATCCCTAAATGGGATTGTGGGTGTTGATGAAAGACGGCTCAAGTTGTGTGGATTCGTCTCTCGGGTAAGGCTGCGGGGCCTGGGCCCGACGAGCAGCTCAGCCCGAGTCGTTCCACACACCTGAGCCGCACTGACATCCGTTGAGACAGGGCAAGGGTCGGCCAGGACCCCGCCCTCTGCCAGAGGAGGGGATTCCCGGCCTGAGGCAACCATGTTCCAGACTCTCAGTAGGTCCTGATAGAAGCCGGGCAGCCTCTGCAAAGCAGCACGGCTGACGCCCGCCGGTGGTAGCTGCATATCTTCGGCAAGACAGCAGCCCCTCCGGAGGAAGAAAGTCGCCAACACGTGCCACCTGGGAGGGTGCTCGGCGTACAGGAATCTCTGCAGCGTCCTGAGGCGGAGAGCCGCCAGTCGTGTGCGTACACACACCAGCGACTGTCCGCCCTCTCCTTCTGGGAGACTCAGAACCGCTGCAGAGACCCAGTGCTTCCTGTTTCCCCAGAAGAAGTCCACTAGCTTCCTCTGCATTCTTGCGACAAAAGGGGCAGGGGGGGCCAAGGTGACCATCCGGTACCACAACATGGAGGCCACCAGCTGGTTTATGACCACCACCCTGCCTCGATAGGAAAGCACCCTGAGAAGGCCTGACCAGCGCCCTAGCCGGGCCATGACCTTTGTCTCCAGGTCCTGCCAGTTCGCCAGCCAGGTCTCCCCAGAAGGACTCAGGTAGACTCCCAGATAGAGAAGACGTCTGGTGCTCCACTCAAAAGCTCTCATCTCCTCCGGCAGGGAGTCCACCTGCCACTGGCCTACTAAGAGTCCGGAACATTTCGCCCAGTTGATCCTGGCGGAGGATGCCGCCGAGAAAACATCTTGGCACTCGCGCATCCTCCGCAGGTCACAGGGGTCTGTCATCATGAGGAGTACGTCATCGGCGTAGGCCGAGAGGACGACCCCCATGTCCGGTTCACGCAGAACCAGACCTGTCAGCCTTCGCCGAAGAAGGCCGAGGAATGGCTCGACACAGATCGCATACAGTTGACCGGACATGGGGCACCCTTGACGCACTCCTCTTCGGAAGTGGATAGGTCCTGTCAATGATCCATTAATTTTAACTAGGCACTCTGCGGCAGAGTACAGGAGCCGAACTCGGGCCACAAAGTGTGGTCCGAGCCCAAAAGCCTGCAGGGTGCCCACCAGGAAACTGTGGTCCACCCGGTCAAAAGCCTTCTCCTGGTCAAGAGAAAGAAACGCTGCCGGGGTCCCAGTCTCCTGGAGTAGGTGGATCAGGTCCCGTACTAGGTGGACATTGTCCTGGATGGAGCGGCCCGGGACTGTATAAGATTGGTCAGGATGGACCACCTGTCCAATTACCGAACCCAGACGGTTGGCCATTGCCCGGGCGAAGATCTTGTAGTCCACGCACAAGAGGGAGACCGGCCGCCAGTTCTTTAGCAGGCGGAGGTCTCCCTTCTTGGGCAGTAGGACCACAACAGCTCTCCGCCATGAGAGGGGCATTTCTCCGGTGGCTAGGCTCTCCCCTAGGACAAGGCTGTAATCATCCCCCAGGACATCCCAAAAAGCCTGATAAAACTCAACACTCAGTCCATCCAAACCAGGGGACTTGCCCCTCCGGAGTTGCCGAAGGGCAGTGGACAGCTCCTCCCGAGTCAGGGGGGCATCCAGACGCACTGCGTCCTCTGGGCTGACCTTCGGCAAATCCTCCCAGACCTCATTACACGCCTCCGCATTTGACGGATCAGGCGAGAATAAGGACCGATAGAATGAACGGACCTCGTTGTTAATTCCATCAGGGTCCGTGATGGAGGAGCCATCGGCAGCCAGCAGCTCCACTAGCTGCTTTTGAACTCCCCGCCACCTTTCCAACGAGTAGAAGAAGGGTGAGCCACGGTCCAAATCCTGCAGCATTTGGATCCGTGACCTCACGTACGCACCTCGGGACTGCTGAAGCTGCAGGTTCCTTAGTGCGTCCTTCTTCTCCTGGTATTCCTGCCACAGCTGTTGGTCTCCAGCGGTCGGACCGAGGCGGGACTCCAGGTCGAGCAACGCTCTCTCAAGCCGCTCAACCTCAGAGCTCCGCCTCTTTGTCGACCCCCTAGTGTACTCCCGACATAAAAACCGGATGTGGGCTTTGCCCACATCCCACCATAGCCGTAGGGAGCAGAAATCTCTTCGCCTCTCCTTCCAGGAGACCCAGAAAGCTCGGAACGAATCCCGGAATCGGCTGTCCTCCAGCAGCCGGTTGTTAAAATGCCAGTACCCGGATCCCACCCGAGGGTGTAGTGGAATAAATTCCATCCACACAAGGTGATGATCCGAGCACGACACCGGCTGCATGGAGGACGCCGACACGCGGGAGACGTAGGCCCGAGAGATGTAAATGCGGTCTATCCTGGAACCTCCTTCTCTAGACCTTCTCGAGAAGGCGCTAGAGTTGGGGTGAAGATTCCGCCAGCTGTCCACCAAGTCAAAGGAGCCGACTAGCTCCTTTAACTTTTTTGCCGATGCTGGGTCGCGTTGGAGGCCCGAACGGTCCTCCGCCTCGAGGGTACAATTGAAATCTCCCCCGAGGATGACGCAATCCCCAGGATCGATGGAGCTCAGCAGGGTGGACAGCTGGCAGAATAGGCGCGTCTGCATCACACCGCGCCTGGGAGCATACACATTGATAAAATGCAATGGTACGCCATCCAGGCGCACAACCAGGTGGAGCAGACGGCCGGGCACAACGTCCTGGACTCTTTCAATTACTGGCTGGAAGGTCGGGGCCAACAGGATCGCCACCCCGCTAGAAATGGAGCTGAGGTGACTCATGTAGACCCCGCCCCGCCACTCCAGGAGCCAAGCAGACTCGTCCCCAGGGATGGTATGGGTTTCCTGCAGGAAACTCACCGTATACCGCCCATCCCTGAGGGCTGAGAGATTGTTATGCCTGCGAAGAGGACCCCTGCTGCCGTTTACATTGAGACTAGCTATGGTAAGCTTCATGGCGGGAGCACACTAGGTCTCAGCAGCTGTGCCCATTTCGGTGAGAGCGGAGGCGCCCTCCACCACACTGTCCGGAAAGAAAGCAAGGTTACTTTTTGCCTTCCGGGCTCGAGCGGTACCAGCGACACCCTGTGACCCACCATCCCCCGTAGGAGCGAGGCTGCTTCTCCCTCTAATGTCCCTTACTAGGTCATCTAGGAAGGATTTTAGTTGCCGTCTGTCGTTCCTCGCCACCGCATTCCTCTTTCCCTTTCCCTTTCGTCCGAGGATGACTCGCAGGGACCTCACCAGCCTCGGCATGCTGGGCCAGCGTAGCGAGGCTAGTTGAGGCCGGTGCTTGGCACCCTCAGAGGTAAGAATAAAATGCTTAATTTCCTCTACAGGTATCAATGGGGACTTCTCAGGAGGGGTGAGGATGTCCATTATTTCACTATCGAAAGAGTCCCCCTCCAACCCGTCACTGCAGACAGAATCCCCATCGGCCTCCCCGCATGTTCCAAAAGATGGCTGCGCTTGTGACCCATACCGCGCAGCGGGCACCTCGCTCTTACCTGCCCGCTCCACCGTCGCATCAGCCTCATCCACATTTGCGACAGTGGAGGGACAATCCCCAGGGACTCCCTGCAAGTCATTAATTGCTGGGGTCGACGTGCACAGAAAAACGCCCTCCCCAGGGGGCAGGCATAGAGGGGAACCCGGCACCTTTGGTCCAAGGGATTCACAAGCAGCCTGGTGCTGAGAATGAGAGCGCTTTGTCTCGTCTCCTCTTACATTATTCGGTACACTGGCCTCCAGAGAGGCGCTGACTTGTAGGTCCTGGGTGGAGGCCTCCAGGGCTGCCTCATTGGTGCAAACAGGGCTATCACAAGCTATTTGCACAACCACACCATCTTCCCCAGGACTGGTGGCTACATCTGGGGACTCAGGTTTAGAACCAACCCCTACCCGGATTCCCACCCCTTCCTGGGACTCCTCCGCATCTACATCCCCTGCCCTCTTGCGGGAACGTTCCCTTCTCCTCTTCACACCGGAGGAGCACACAGGTGCAGGCTTCACCGATGGGGCGGCGCTCTCTGTTTCCATCGCCCCGTCTGCTAGCGCACCTCCCCGAGCCCCACGCTCCACTTCAGGCGAAATGGGCGTGAGCTCTGCAGCCTCAAAGGCCCGCTTCTTACTGTGTTTGGATTTCCCCTTTGCCTTCTTACTCCGCACAGACTCCACCCCGTCCCCCACCCGAACCACAGGGAGAGGAGCAGGGACCGACCCAACCGTAGGAGTAGAGGTAGGGGTAGGGGCAGGGGCAGGGTGAGGGGCTGGGGCAGGATTACGGGCGGGGGCAGGGTCAGATGCAGGCGCAGATGCACGTGCAGGAGTAGGATCAGGGGCAGAGGTAGCTGGGGCACTGGTGCCCGAAATGGGCTCCCTCGGGTTCCGGCCGGCAGGACAGTCCCTCCGAAAGTGCCCCACCCCCCTGCACGCATGGCACCGCGGGCGCTCGGAGCTCCAGTACACCTGATAATCCACTCCCTCATGCCGGACAGTAAACCGGCCCTCAACATCGTCCTCCCTTTCCAGCTGCATGAATACCTGACGCCGGAAAGAGATTACGGTGCGGAGGGTGCGTCTCTTAAATTTGTGTCGGATGGCAGTGATCTCCGACCTTACTTGCCCTAAACGGGCCAGTGGGGGTAGCAAGTCCTCATTTGGAATGAAAGGCTTAACATGCCCAAGCACGATACGTTGCGTGGGGGCCGTCACCAGCTCCATAGGTAAAAAGATGTTGTCTACCGTGACTCCCCTGCTTAGGGCCCGGTGCACTAGCTCTTCATTCACCAGATAAAACACCGCCTTTCCAAACTCCTTCTCGGTGGCCAGAATACCACCTTTCCCAACAAGGTCCTCCATTGCCTCCGTACACTTTTCTAGTGTCATTCCAGGGCGCAAAATACATTGCACCCCACGTTCCACCTTCACCGACCGAAAAAGGGCGTTGTCCGAGGCCGGGGAGGCAGCCGCCCTTGCGTAACTCCCCGAAGGCCCGCGACTCCCTGGAGACCGGTCCGGCATGCTGGCGCTCTTTCCAGTCCGAGAATCCTACAGCGGTGCCGGTTAGAAGTCCTGGAACGAGTCGAATAACTGGCCGGGAAAGTTTGCAGTCGACAGTTCCTCGCTGGCTCGACGCCAGGAAAGGCTCCATCGGACTTGCAGAGACCCAGGCCGGGAGAGGCCGAAACGTCCTTCCAGATGCTTCGGCACCAACACCGGACGAAAATCAGGAAAAACAATGGAGGAGGAACGTTACCCCGCTGTCAATGGGGGGGAACGACGGCGTTTGCCTCCGGTTTTGGAGCGAACCGGCTTCCTGGCGAGTTGCCAGCGGCCGCAGCTGGGAGCTATGCAGTTAGCAGCCGCCAACAAACCCAGCCCAAACCGGCAGTAAAACTGCACACCGAGTTTCTTCACCAGCGCCGTCACTCACTCGATTGTTCAAGAGACTTTTAGAGCCACCTCCAAAGTATTCCACGAACTTTATCCAGTAGTTTTGCCTCGATTTCTCCCAGCTCAGTCAGCACAGCTCCTCTCTGTGTCTGACCCTGGGATTGTGTGATGGGACACTGTAGAAGGAGCGCTACCTACTGTCTGACCCTGGGTGTGTGTGATGGGACCCTGTAGCGGGCGCGCCACCTAGTGTCTAAACCTGGGAGTCTATGATGGGACAGTGTAGAGGCAGCGCCACCTAGTGTCTAACACTGGGAGTGAGTGATGGGACAGCGTCGACGTAGCGCCACTTTGTGTCTAACCCCGGGAGTGTGTGAAGGGACAGCGTAGCGGGAGCGCCACCTAGTGTCTAATCCATGGAGTGTGTGATGGGACCGTGAAGAGGGAGCAACAGCTAGTGTATGACTCTGGGAGTGCGTGATGGGACAGTGTAAAGGGAGCTTCACTATGCATCTAACCTCGAGGGAGTCTGATGGGATGGTGTAGAGGGAGCGCCACCTAGTGTCTGGTTCTGAGAATCTGTGATGTGACAGTCTAGAGGGAGTTTCACCAAGTGTCTAACCCTGGGATTGTGTGATGGAAGTGTAGAGGGAGCACCACCCAGTGTCTAACCCTGGGAGCGGGTGATAGGACCGTATAGAGGGAGCGCCACCTAGTGTCTAACCCCGAGCATGTGTGATGGGACAGTGTAGAGGGAGTGCCACCTAATGGCTGACCCCAGGAGTGTGTGATGGGACAGTGTAGAGGGAGCGCCACCTAGTTTCTGACCCTGGGAGTGTCTGATGGAACAGTGTAGAAGGAGTTCCATCTAGTGTCAAACCCTGGATGTGTGTGATGTGACAGTGTAGAGGGAGCTTCACCCAGTGTCTGACCCCGGCAGTGTGTGATGGGACAGTGTAGAGGGAGTGCCACCTAATGGCTGACCCCGGGAGTGTGTGATGGGACAGTGTAGAGGCCGCTTCACTCTGTGTCTGACCCCAGCAGTGTATGATGGGACAGTGTAGAGGGAGCGCCACCTGTTTCTGGTCCTGGGAGTGTGTGATGGTACAGTGTAGAGGGACCGCCACCTTGTATCTAACCCTGGGTGTGTGTTATGGGATGGTGTAGTGGGATGGCCACCTAGTATCTAACCCAGGGAATGTGTGATGGAACAGGGTAGAGGGAGCACCATCTAGTGTCTAACCCTGGGTATGTGTGATGTGACAGTGTAGAAGGAGCTTCACCCAGTGTCTAACCCTGGGATTCTGTGATGGAACAGTGTAGAGGGAGCGCCACCTAGTGTCGAACCGTGGGAGTGTGTGATAGGACCGTGTAGAGGGAGCGCCACCTAGTGTCTAACCCTGAGCGTGTGTGATGGGCAGTGTAGAGGGAGCGCCATCTAGTGTCTAACCTTGGGAGTGTGTGATGCAACAGTGCAGAGGGAGCTTCACCCAGTTTCTAACCCTGGGATTGTGTGATGGGATACTGTAGAGGGAGTTTCATTCTGAATCGGACTCTGGGAGTGTGTGATGGGACAGTTTAGAGGGATCTTCACTCTGTGTCTGATCCCGGGAGCGTGTGATGGGACACTGAAGAAGGAGCGCCACCTACTGTCTGACCTTGGGTGTGTGTGATGGGACCGTGTAGCGGGAGAGCCACCTAGTGTCTAAAACTGGGAGTCTGTGATGGGACAGTGTAGAGGCAGCACCACCTAGTGTCTAATCCATGGAGTGTGTGATGGGACCGTGAAGAGGGAGCACCAGCTAGTGTATGACCCTGGGTACGTGTGATGGGACAGTGTAGAGGGAGCTTCACTCTGTATCTAACCTCGAGTGAGTCTGATGGGACGGTGTAGAGGCAGCGCCACCTAGTGTCTAACACTGGGAGTGTGTGATGGGACAGCGTCAACGTAGCGCCACTTAGTGTCTAACCCCGGGAGTGTGTGAAGGGACAGTGTAGCGGGAGCGCCACCTAGTGTCTAATCCATGGAGTGTGTGATGGGTCCATGAAGAGGGAGCAACAGCTAGTGTATGACCCTGGGAGTGTGTGATGGGACAGTGTAAAGGGAGCTCCACTATGCATCTAACCTCGAGGGAGTCTGATGGGTTGGTGTAGAGGGAGCACCACCTAGTGTCTGACTCTGCGAGTCTGTGATGTGACAGTCTAGAGGGAGCTTCACCAAGTGTCTGACCCCGGGAGTGTGTGATGGGACAGTGTAGAGGGAGCTTCACTCTGTGTCTGACCCCAGTAGTGTGTGATGGGACAGTGTAGAGGGAGCGCCACCTAGTTTCTGGTCCTGGGAGTGTCTGATGGTACAGTGTAGAGGGACCGCCACCTTGTGTCTAACCTTGGGAGTGTGTTATGGGATGGTGTAGCGGGACGGCCACCTGGTGTCTAACCCTGGGAGTGTGTGATGCAACAGTGTAGAGGGAGCTTCACCCTGTTTCTAACCCTGGGATTGTGTGATGGGACACTGTAGAGGGAGTTTCACTCTGAATCGGACTCTGGGAGTGTGTGATGGGACAGTTTAGAGGGATCTTCACTCTGTGTCTGACCCCGGGAGTGTGTTATGGGACACTGTAGAAGGAGCGCCACCTACTGTCTGACCCTGGGTGTGTGTGATGGGACCGGGTAGTGGGAGCGCCACCTAGTGTCTAACCCTGGGAGTCTGTGATGGGACAGTGTAGAGGCAGCGCCACCTAGTGTCTAATCCATGGAGTGTGTGATGGGACCGTGAAGAGGGATCACCAGCTTGTGTATGATCCTGGGAATGTGTGATGGGACAGTGTCGAGGGAGCTTCACTCTGTATCTAACCTCGAGAGAGTCTGATGGGACGGTGTAGAGGGACCGCCACCTAGTGTCGGACTCTGGGAGTGTGTGATGGGACGGTGCAGATGGAAAATCACTCTGCGTCTGACCCCGGGAGTGTGTGATGGGACAGTCTAGAGGGAGCACCACCTAGTCTCTAACCCTGGGAATGTTTGATGGGATGGTCTAGACGGAGTACCAGCTAGTGTCTGACCCTGCGACTGTGTGCTAAAACAGTGTAGAACGAGTGCCACCTACTGTCTAACCCCGAGGCTGTGTGATGGGACGGTCTAGAGGGAGAGCCACATAGTGTCTAACCCAGGCAGTGTGTGATGGAACAGTGTAGAGGGAATGCCACCTAGTATCTAACCCAGGGAGTGTGTTATGGGATGGTGTAGCGGGACCGCCACCTAGTGTCTAACACTGGGAATGTGTGATGCAACAGTGTAGAGGGAGCTTCACCCAGTGTCTAATCCTGGGATTGTGTGATGGGACACTGTAGAGCGAGCTTCACTCTGTGTCGGACTCTGGAGTGTGTGATGGGACAGTGTAGAGGGAGCTTCACCCAGTGTCTAATCCTGGGATTGTGTGATGGGACAGTGTAGAGCGAGCTTCACTCTGTGTCGGACTCTGGAGTGTGTGATGGGACAGTGTAGAGGGAGCTTCACCCAGTGTCTAACCCTGGGATTGTGTGATGGGACAGTGTAGAGGGAGCTTCACTCTGTGTCTGACTCTGGGAGTGTGTGATGGGACAGTGTAGAGGGAGCGCCACCTAGTGTCTAAACCTGGGAGTCTGTGATGGGACAGTGTAGAGGCAGCGCCACCTGGTGTCTAACACTGGGAGTGTGTGATGGGACAGTGTAGAGGGAGCGCTACCTAGTATCTGGTCCTGGGAGTGTCTGATGGTACAGTGTAGAGGGACTGCCACCTGGTGTCTAACACTGGGAATGTGTGATGCAACAGTGTAGAGGGAGCTTCACCCAGTGTCTAATCCTGGGATTGTGTGATGGGACAGTGTAGAGGTAGCTTCACTCTGTGTCGGACTCTGGGAGTGTGTGATGGGACCGTGAAGAGGGAGCTTCACTCTGTGTCTGACTCTGGGAGTGTGTGATGCGACAGTGTAGAGGGAGCGCCACCTAATTTCTGATCCTGGGAGTGTCTGATGGGACAGTGCAGAGGGACCGCCACCTAGTGGCTAACCCAGGGAGTGTGTTATGGGATGGTGTAGCGGGAGTGCCACCTAATGTCTAACCCTGGGCATGTGTGATGTGACAGTGTAGAGAGAGCTTCATCCAGCGTGTAACCCTGGGATTATGTGATGGGACAGTGTAGAGGGAGCGCCACCTAGTGTCTAACACTGGGAGAGTGTGATGGGACAGCGTAGAGGGAGCTTCACTCTGTGTTTGACCCCGGGATTGTGTGATGGGACACTGTGGAAGGAGCGCTACCTACTGTCTGACCCTGGGTGTGTGTGATGGGACCCTGCAGCGGGCGCACCACCTAGTGTCCAAACCTGGGAGTCTGTGAAGGGACAGTGTAGCGGGAGCGCCACCTAGTGTCTAATCCATGGAGTGTGTGATGGGACCGTGAAGAGGGAGCAACAACTAGTGTATGACTCTGGGAATGTGTGATGGGACAGTGTAAAGGGAGCTTCACTATGCATCTAACCTCGAGGGAGTCTGATGGGTTGGTGTAGAGGGAGCACTACCTAGTGTCTGACTCTGCGGGTCTGTGATGTGACAGTCTAGAGGGAGCTTCACCAAGTGTCTAACCCTGGGATTGTGTGATGGAACAGTGCAGAGGGAGTTCCATCTAGTGTCAAACCCTGAGTGTGTGTGATGTGACAGTGTAGAGGGAGCTTCACCTAGTGTCTGACCCCGGGAGTGTGTGATGGGACAGTGTAGAGGGAGTGCCACCTAATGGCTGACCCCGGGAATGTGTGATGGGACAGTGTAGAGGGAGCTTCACTCTGTGTCTGACCCCAGTGGTGTGTGATGGAACAGTGTAGAGGGAGCGCCACCTAGTTTCTGGTCCTGGGAGTGTCTGATGGTACAGTGTAGAGGGACCGCCACCTTGTGTCTAACCTAGGGAATGTGTGATGGAACAGTGTAGAGGGAGCACCATCTAGTTTCTAACCCTGGGAGTGTGTGATGCAACAGTGTAGAGGGAGCTTCACCCAGTGTCTAACCCTGGGAGTGTGTGATGTGACAGTGTAGAGGGAGCTTCACCCAGTTTCTAACCCTGGGATTGTGTGATGGGACGCTGTAGAGGGAGTTTCACTCTGAATCGGACTCTGGAAGTGTGTGATGGGACAGTTTAGAGGGATCTTCACACTGTGTCTAACCCCGGGAGTGTGTGATGGGACACTGTAGAAGGAGCGCCACCTACTGTCTGACCCTTTTTTTTTAATTTTAGAAAAATACAAAATTCTTTATTACAAATGTCGGTGCTATACAATATTTACAAAACCAGTGACTAACGTATTTACTACACTACAAACACACAATACATGTTAAACCAATATATTGCCATCCTCATCAGTGATGGCAGTTACACCCCGCGGAGCCCAACGGTCCCGGAACACCTCTATGGTCGCCGTGGACTGTTCGTATTCCTTTTCAATGTTCACTCAGGCATGAACATACCCCCTAAACATAGCCAGGCAGTCCGCCTGGGGAGAACCTCCTGCCACCCTTTTCCAGGAGCCACAGATGGCAATTTTCGCCAGCCCCAGGAGCAAGTTGACAAGGACATCCTCATCCCTCTGTGCCCCCCTCCTTACTGGATGACCATATATGAATAGGGTGGGACTGAAATGCAACCAGAAGGCGAGAAGCAGCCCACGCAAATACGCCAAAAGGGGCTGCAGCCTCACACACTCCACGTACATATGGTACACGGTCTCCTCCAGTCCGCAGAAGTGACACGCGGCTGGGAGATCCGTGTACAGACTAAAGAACTTATTGCAGGGCACCGCTTTGTGCAGCACCCTCCAGCCGAGATCCCCAAGGTGCATGGGGAGGACTCCCTTGTAAAGGGACTTCCATTGGGGACCCCCCCTCACCTCCAGGTGGGAAGACCGACCGCCATGGCGTGTCGGGACGGTGGACAAGGGCTAGGAAGTGGAGGGTGTGGAGCAACAGCCCATAAAGGTACCTCCTGCCTGCATCCCTGAATGGGATTGTGGGTGTCGATGAGAGACGGCTCAAGTTGTGTGGATTCGTCTCTCGGGTAAGGCTGCGGGGCCTGGGCCCGACGAGCAGCTCAGCTTGAGTCGATCCACACACCTGAGCCGCACCGACATCCGTTGAGACAGGGCAAGGGTCGGCCAGGACCCCGCCCTCTGCCAGAGGAGGGGATTCCCGGCCTGAGGCAACCATGTTCCAGACTCTCAGTAGGTCCTGATAGAAGCCTGACAGCCTCTGCAAAGCAGCACGGCTGACACCCGCCGGCGGTAGCTGCATATCTTCGGCAAGGCTGTCTGACCCTGGGTGTGTGTGATGGGACCGGGTAGTGGGACCGCCACCTAGTGTCTAACCCTGGGAGTCTGTGATGGGACAGTGTAGAGGCAGCGCCACCTAGTGTCTAATCCATGGAGTGTGTGATGGGACTGTGAAGAGGGAGCTTCACTCTGTATCTAACCTCGAGAGAGTCTGATGGGATGGTGTAGAGGGAGCACCACCTAGTGTCTGACTCTGGGAGTGTGTGATGGGACGGTGCAGATGGAAAATCACTCTGCGTCTGACCCCGGAAGTGTGTGATGGGACAGTCTAGAGGGAGCACCACCTAGTCTCTAACCCTGGGAATGTTTGATGGGACGGTCTAGACGGAGTACCACCTAGTGTCTGACCCTGCGACTGTGTGATAAAACAGTGTAGAGCGAGTGCCACCTAGTGTCTAACCCCGAGGCTGTGTGATGGGACGGTCTAGAGGGAGAGCCACATAGTGTCTAACCCAGGCAGTGTGTGATGGAACAGTGTAGAGGGAGCTTCACTCTTTGTCCGACTCGGGGAGTGTGTGATGGGACAGTGTAGAGGGAGCGCCACCTACTGTCTGACCCTGGGAGTGTGTGATGGGACTGTGTAGCGGGAGCGCCACCTAGTGTCTAAACCTGGGAGTCTGTGATGGGACCGTGTAGAGGCAGCGCCACCTGGTGTCTAACACTGGGAGTGTGTGATGGGACAGCGTAGACGTAGCACCACCTAGTGTCTAATCCATGGAGTGTGTGGTGGGACGGTCCAGACGGAGTGCCACCTGGTGTCTAACCCCGGGAGTGTGTGAAGGGACAGGGTAGCGGGAGCGCCACCCAGTCTCTAACCCTGGGATTGTGTGATGGGACGGTCTCGACGGAGTGCCACCTAGTGTCTGACCCTGGGACTGTGTGATAGAACAGTGTAGAGCTAGTGTCATCTAGTGTCTAATCCCGAGGCTGTGTGATGGGACGGTCTAGAAGGAGAGCCAGATAGTGTCTAACGCAGGCAGTGTGTGATGGAACAGTGTAAAGGGAGCGCCACCTAGTGTTTAACCCTGGGATTGTGTGATGGGACAGTGTAGAGGGAGCTTCACTCTGTGTCTGACTCTGGGAGTGTCTGATGGGACAGTGTAGAGGGAGCTTCACTCTGTGTCTGACTCTGGGAGTGTATGATGGGACAGTGTAGAGGGACTGCCATCTAGTATCTAACCCAGGGAGTGTCTGATGGGAGGGTGTAGCGGGATCGCCACCTAGTGTGTAACCCAGGGAATGTGTGATGGAACAGTGTAGAGGGAGTTCCATCTAGTGTCAAACCCTGGGATTGTGTGATGGAAGTGTAGAGGGAGCTTCACCCAGTGTCTGACCCTGGGATTGTGTGATGTGACAGTGTAGAGGGAGCTTCACTCTGTGTCTGACGCCAGGAGTGTGTGATGGGACAGTGTAGAGGGAGCGCTACCTAATATCTGGTCCTGGGAGTGTCTGATGGTACAGTGTAGAGGGACCGCCACCTAGTATCTAACCCAGGGAGTGTGTTATGGGATGGTGTAGTGGGACCGCCACCTAGTGTCTAACACTGGGAATGTGTGATGCAACAGTGTAGAGGGAGCTTCACCCAGTGTCTAATCCTGGGATTGTGTGATGGGACACTGTAGAGCGAGCTTCACTCTGTGTCGGACTCTGGAGTGTGTGATGGGACAGTGTAGAGGGAGCTTCACCCAGTGTCTAATCCTGGGATTGTGTGATGGGACAGTGTAGAGCGAGCTTCACTCTGTGTCGGACTCTGGAGTGTGTGATGGGACAGTGTAGAGGGAGCTTCACCCAGTGTCTAATCCTGGGATTGTGTGATGGGACAGTGTAGAGCGAGCTTCACTCTGTGTCGGACTCTGGAGTGTGTGATGGGACAGTGTAGAGCGAGCTTCACTCTGTGTCTGACTCTGGGAGTGTGTGATGGGACAGTGTAGAGGGAGCGCCACCTAATTTCTGATCCTGGGAGTGTATGATAGGACACTGTAGAAGGAGCGCTACCTACTGTCTGACCCTGGGTGTGTGTGATGGGACCCTGTAGCAGGCGCGCCACCTAGTGTCTAAACCTGGGAGTCTGTGATGGGACAGTGTAGAGGCAGCGCCACCTAGTGTCTAACCCCGGGAGTGTGTGAAGGGACAGTGTAGTGGGAGCGCCACCTAGTGTCTAATCCATGGAGTGTGTGATGGGACCGTGAAGAGGGAGCAACAGCTAGTGTATGACTCTGGGAGTGTGTGATGGGACAGTGTAAAGGGAGCTTCACTATGCATCTAACCTCGAGGGAGTCTGATGGGATGGTGTAGAGGGAGTGCCACCTAATAGCTGACCCCAGGAGTGTGTGATGGGACAGTGTAGAGGGAGCGCCACCTAGTTTCTGACCCTGGGAGTGTGTGATGGGACAGTGTAGAGGGACCGCCACCTAGTGTCTAACGCAGGGAGTGTGTTATGGGATGGTGTAGTGGGACCACCACCTAGTGTCTAACCTAGGGAATGTGTGATGGAACAGTGTAGAGGGAGCACCACCTAGTTTCTAACCCTGGGAGTGTGTGATGCAACAGTGTAGAGGGAGCTTCACCCAGTGTCTAACCCTGGGATTGCGTGATGGGACAGTGTAGAGGGAGCTTCACTCTGTGTCGGACTCTGGGAGTGTGTGATGGGACAGTTTAGAGGGAGCTTCAGTCTGTGTCTGACTCTGGGAGTGAGTGATGGGACCGTGAAGAGGGAGCTTCACTCTGTGTCTGACCCCGGGAGTGTGTGATGGGACAGTGTGGAGCTTCACTCTGTGTCTGACCCCGGGAGTGTGTGATGGGACAGTGTGGAGCTTCACTCTGTGTCTGACCCCGGGAGTGTGTGATGGGATAGTGTAGAGGGAGCTTCACTTGTGTCTGACTCCAGGAGTGTGTGATGGGTTGGTGTCGTGGGAGCTTCACTCTGTAACAAGAGAAAATCTGCAGATGCTGGAAATCCAGGCAACAGACACAGAATGCTGGAGGAACTCAGCTGGTCGGGCAGTATCTGTGGAAAGGGTCTTGGCCCAAAACGCTAATTATTTACTTTTTTCCATAGATGCTGTCCGGCCTGCTGTGTTCCTCCAGAAGTTTGTGTGCGTGGCTTCATTCTGTGTTCTCTGGGTCCCTCAATGGGTGGGCCTGTGCTGCCCCCTGCTGTTGCATCTTGGGGTACACAGTTTATTTCTGAGCCCGTGGTACCTGTTTGACTGTAGCTGTCCATCTGTGACAAAAAGCCATCAATCCACTTGGCACCGGATGGATTTGAGTGAAGGAATTTTGTCACTCCTGCCTGGTCTCTGTCCTTTGCCTCTGGTTCCTTCACTAGCCCTGCAACACACATTAGCACCCCCTCCCCCCAACTTTTGTGTCCCATCCTCGCCCCCTCCCCCATTGTGGCTCCAACTCATGGAATGTTCCAACACAGAAACAGACCCTTCGGCCCAACTCATCCATGCTGACTGAGATGCCCATCTTTGCTTCCCTCCTTTCAGCTTCCTTCCCCACCCTTTCCTCCCTCCCTGCTGACACTCTGCCTCTTCCCCATTAACTCTCCTCCCTCTTCTCAACTGCTCCCCCTCTCCCTCTCTCCTGCTCTCTCACCCTCCGCACCTCTCTATCCCTCTCCCTCCCACTCTCCTTTCCCTCACTCTTTCACCCTGCCTCCTTTCTCTCTGCTTCTCTCTCCCCGTCTCTCCCCTCCCTCCCCGTCTCTCTCCTTCTCCCTCCTTTCCCTCACTCTTTCATGTTCCTTCCCTCTCTTTCTCCCTTCCCTCTCTTTCCTTTTCCCTCCCCCGTCGCTCTCCTTCTCCCTCCTTTCCCTCACTCTTTCACATTCCTCCCCCTCTCTCTCCTTCTCCCTCCCTCGTCTCTCTTCTCCCTGCCCTTTCTCTCTCCCCTTTCCCCTCCCCTTTCTCTCTTCTCCCTCCCCTTGCTCACTCTCAATCTCTCTTGCTTCTCTTTCTCCCCCTCTCTCATTCCCTCCTCTTTCCCCCTCCCTCTTTCCTTCCCTCCCCTCCTCTCTACCATTGTCTCTCTCTCTCTCTCTTTCATCTATCCCCCTCTTCCCCTCTTTCCCTCCCCTCTCTTTTCTCTATTTCTCACTCTCTCTTATTTCTCTCCCTCCCTCCCTCTCTCCCTCCCATTCTTTCCCTTCCCCTCCTCCTTTCTCTCACTCCCTTATTGCTCTTCCCCATCCTTGTCTCCCCTCCCTTCCCTTTCTCCCTGCCCTTCCTCTCTCCCCGTGTCTCCATCTTGCTCTCTCTTTCTCCCACTGCCTCTCCCGACTTTCCTTCCCTCTCTTTCCCTCCCTCTGTCTGTCCCTCTCTCCCTCGCAATCACACGCACCACTGATACCTGGGTGTCATTCAGCCTCTGAAGAGGGGTGATGCATGTCCGTTCCGCAGAGTAGTCTCGTTGTGACCCGTTGTGCCCACCCTCTCCCTCAGGGCTCCCACTGACCGGATCTCTCTCTGCCATTTCAGATATCTCCATTCAGTACCCCAAGTTCTACGGCCACTCTTACCTCACCTTCCAGCCCCTCAAGAACTCCTACCAGCGCTTCCAGATGACCCTGGAGTTTAGGGTGAGTGAAGGAGCCGTGGTAGTGTTGCAGATCATGTGACACTATTACAGCCGGGGGTGTCGGAGTTCAGAGTTCAATCCTTTGTAATGGGGTTGCACGTTCTCCCTATGGCCGTGTGGGTTTCCTTCGAGGTCTCCGGTTTCCTCCTGCATTCCAAAGACGTACCAGATCGTGGGTTAATTGTTCATTGTTAATTGGTCATTGTAAATTGTGGTGGGTTCAATCGGTGGGTTTCTGGGTGGTGTGGCTCGTAGGGCTGGAAGGGTCTGTTCGGTGCAGTGTCTCTAAATTAATAAAACTATTAAGGCTGAGGACTGGAGGAGAGAATGCCCACAAATTCTGGGTCCATCGAGGCTCCACTGGGGCCGAGGGTGGGGGGAGGGTGAGTAGGCCATTCGGTCCGTCAAATCTGCTCCCATTCCGTCATGGCTGATTGGCCTTCCCTCTCAAGCCTATCCTGCCGGCTTCACACAACCTTTGATGCCCTGAATAATCACAAACTATCGACCTCCGCTTTAAATATACCCAATGAACTGGCTTCTCCAGCAGTGAATTACAGATTCACCACCCTCTGGCTAAAGAAATTGCTCCTCATCTCTGTTCTAAATGGACATCGCTCTATTCTGAGGCTGTGCCCTCTGGTCCTGGACTCCCCCACTAATGGAGAGTGGGGACCGTTTGTGAGGTCAGGGTCATTGGTTGTGGGTGTGGAAGTGAATGTGAGGGCTGGCGAAGCAGTTCCCCCAATGTTTGGGGAGGGGTTTACCTTAACTTCAAATCGTTCTCAGATTTGACTCAGATGGGCAGAAAGACACAGGCTCCAATTCTCTACAAAACAACGTTTATTAGGATTCAGAATCAGGCTGAATATCACTGGCATATGTTGTGAAATGTGTTGTTTTGTGGCAGCGGTACATTAGTGAGGTGGTGTTCATGGGTTCATTATCCATTCAGACATCTGAATATCAAGGGGAAGGAACTGTTCCTGAATCATTAAATGTGTGTCTTCAGGCTCCTGTGCCTCCTCCCTGATGGTAGCAATGAGAAGAGGGCATGTCCCGGATGATGGGGGTTCGTAATGATGGATGCTGCCTTTCTGAGGTATCGCCTTTGAAGGAGTCCTCAATGGTGGAGAGGCTGGAGCCCATGATGGGACTGGCTGAGTTTAGAACTCTCTGCAGCTTTTCCCGATCCTGCACAGTGACGACACAGACAGAGCAGGCATTAAAGTCTCTATCTAGAACGGAGCAGGCATTAAAGTCTCTATCTAGAACAGAGCCGGCATTAAAGTCTCTATCTAGAATGGAGCTGGCATTAAAGTCTCCATCTAGAACGGAGCAGGCATTAAAGTCTCTATCTAGAACAGAGCAGGCAGTAAAGTCTCCATCTAGAACAGAGCAGGCATTAAAGTCTCTATCTAGAACAGAGCAGGCATTAAAGTCTCTATCTAGAACAGAGCAGGCATTAACGTCTGCACCTAGAACAGAGCAGGTAGTAAAGTCTCCACCTAGAACAGAGCAGGCAGTAAAGTCTCCATCTAGAACAGAGCAGGCATTAAAGTCTCTATCTAGAACAGAGCAGGCATTAAAGTCTCTATCTAGAACAGAGCAGGCATTAACGTCTCCATCTAGAACAGAGCCGGCATTAAAGTCTCTATCTAGAACAGAGCAGGCATTAACGTCTCCATCTAGAACAGAGCCGGCATTAACGTCTCCATCTAGAACAGAGCCGGCATTAACGTCTCCATCTAGAACAGAGCCGGCATTAACGTCTCCATCTAGAACAGAGCAGGCAGTAAAGTCTCCATCTAGCTGTGCGCAGGCCCCTCTCACTGCATCACACCTCCCTCTCAATCCATGGTGCTCTTCACAACCAGCCCGTCAGTGAGGCCTCAAAAAAAAACCCCTCAAACTCTCTACTTTTGTACCCCTCCACTGATATAAAGGCTGCAGTAAGTGGACCATTACGTTTTCACCCTCTGAAACCACAGAATCAGAACCAGTATTGTTTGTCACCTCTCTTCACAAGCCCAGTTCAAAGTAAATGTCATACATACATGTCACCATATAAAACCCTGAGATTCATTTTCTTGTGGGCATACTCAATAAATCCAATAACCGTAATAGAATCAATGAAAGACCGCACCAACTTGGGTGTTGGACCAGTGTGCAAACGACACTAACTATGCGAAGGTAAATGGAAAGAAACAATAATAATAACTACATAAGTAATAAATACCGAGAACATGTGATGAAGGGCTTTTGAAAGTGGGAATATTTCAATGTTGGGGTGAGTGAAGCTGAGTGACGTTATCTCACCCCTGTGTCCAATCAAATTTCATGTTCCCAGTTCAAGATGTACATTTAATGTCAGAGAAATGTATACAATGTACATCCTGAAATGCTTTTTCTTCGCAAACATCCGCGAGAACAGAGGAGTGCCCCAAAGAATGAATGACAGTCAAATGTTAGAACCCCAAAGCCCCCACGTGTAATCAGCAGCAAAGCAACGATCTCCCCCACCACCAGCAAAAAGCATCGGCACCCCCCACCAAGCACTCAAGTGTGCAGCAAAACATCAATAAAGACACAGACTTGCAGTACCTCAAAGACTACTTGTTCACCCAGTAATTCGACATACCATAGGCTCTCTCTCTCTCCCTAGTAAGGGAAAAAGAGGTGTCCCCATTTTACAGGGACAGGGGAGACATAACAATCAACGCGCTGATTTACGATGTTAAAAGTCTGCTGCATCACTTTTTCTGAACTCTGTGCCCAAGGAGCTCGGGTCTCTGGGCACACAGCCAGCAGCCAGCTCGCTGCTTTTGATCTTCCGTCTGCCACGACACACCAGGCAATGGCACAGTCGTTCCCACAGTTGCATTGCATTCTCATGATCACAATCAGAGTTCTTACGTAACGTTTTTATTTATTTACCGACAGAGCAGAGAGTGGACCCTTCCTTCCAGTCCTTCAACACCACCCAGCAACCCCCGACAACCACAATTAACCCTAACCTAACCAGGGGAGAGTTACAATGGCCGGTTTGGACTGTGGGAGGAAACCGGAGAACCCAGGGAAAGCCCAGGCACTCCACGGGGAGGACGTACAGAGACTCCCTACAGAACAGTGCCGGGACTCAACACTGAACTCCCGAACACCCTCAGCTGTCATAGCGTCGCGCTACGCAACTCGGGCACCTACAGTTCCGTTACCTTCAAGGCCACGGTGGTGGGGAAATTTCTGACAAGCACAAGGATTAACCCTTTACGATACAGAGGGATTGCCGTGCCTTGGGGGCAGTGGGGGCTGTGGTCAGAGGAGGTTGGAGGGCGAGGAATCATTGTCTCACAGCAAGAGGAGTTACGCGGCCCTCCAGTAATGGCGCAGGGCGCCATGTCTGTGTCTCCCTCCTGCATTCACACGGCCTGCCTGCGTTGATCTAGTCTCCACACTTATGTAGCCTGACTGCATTTATGCTGCCCCCTTGCACAAACAAACACCTCCCCATTTTACACAGACCTTCCGGTTTATGCAGATTCCCTGTATGTGCATAGTCCTAATGCATTTCCGCAGTCTTCATGCATTTCTGCAGCTCTGTTGCTCTTATCAAGCCTTCAGCATCTACACAGCAATTCTGTGTTTATGCAGACGTCCCATATTTACGCAGACGCTCCGTGCTTACACAGATGCTCTGTGTTTATACAGAGCAATCCCGTGTTTACGCAGATCTCCTGAGGATGTATGCAAGTTTGTCATGGCTCTGGGGAGTGGCAGAGGAGATTGGGTTAACAGCGTGGTGAAGAAGGGAAAACCAGGGAGCCCAGACCTAGCAGATTTGATAGGCCAAAGGGCCTCCTTGGGTGGCCCAGTCAGTGAGGTGGGGTGGGGGCAGACCGTGTGCCGCCCCAGGCTGATGGCTCTGGCCTTTGTGTCCACAGGCGGAGGACAGCGATGACGGGCTGTTACTGTACTGCGGTGAGAACGAGATGGGACGCGGGGACTTCCTCTCCCTGGCCATCGTCCGCAGGCACCTCCAGTTCAGGTCAGTTCTCTCACTGCACAGACCCACACAACACAGACTGATCCCGCGCTTGGGCAGCACGTTGGCGTTTACACAGCTCTCCCGCGTCTACAGAGCCCTCTGCCATACACAGTCCATCCCTGTTTACACAGCACTCTGCATTTAAACGCTGTCCTGCCTTTACACTGCAATCCTGCATTTTCACCGACTCTGGCAATTACACAGCTCTCCCACGTTTATATATTTTTCTCTGCACTGACAAACCCTCAGCACATAGAACACCACAGCACAGTTCAGGCCCTTCAGCCCACAATAATGTTCTGGCCCTATGGTCTACTCTGAGATCCATCTAACCCTTCACTCCCACCTAGCCCTCCATTGTTCTATCATCCACGTGCCTATGTAAGAGCTATCTAAAACTACAGAACGTACCTGCCTCTACCACTACCCCAGCAGGACGTTCCACACACCCAATGCTCTCTGTGTAAAAAGAACTACCTCTGACATTCCCTGCCTTAACTTTCCACCAATCACATTAAAATTATGCCCTCTTGCGTTAACCATTTCCACCCTGGAGAAAAGTCTCTGGCTGGATCACTGGATCAATGCCTCTTATAATATTGTACACCTCTATCAAGTCACCTCTTATCCTCTTTCAAAAGAGGGAAAACCCCAGCTCACTCAACCCCTCATAAGAGATGTCTCTAATCCAGACAGCATGTTGGTAAATCTCCTCTGCACCCTTTCTAAAGCTTCCACGTCCTTCCTACAATGAGGTGACTAGAACTGAACACAATTCTGCAAGGGTGGTCTAACTGGAGTTTACAGAGCTGCAATATTACCTCTTGGCTCTTGAACTCAATCCCATAGTTAATGAAGGTTAGCACACGATATGCCTCCTTAACAACCTTATCCACTTGCACGGCAACTTTGAGGGATCCATGGACCTGGACTCCAAGATCCCGCTGTTCCTCCACACTGTGAAGGATCCTGCGCTGAATCGTGTAACATTCAAATTTGACCTTCCAAAGTGAATCACTTCACATTTTCCTGGACTGCACTCCACCTCCAGGCCAGCTCCGCATCTTGTCAATATCCTGTCAATGCTGTTCACAACTTCGCCAACCTTCACGCCATCTCCAAACTCCCAGCTGGTGTTTTATACAAAGATATGTTCATTCCAGATTACATTCTACAGCAGGCATGGGCTCATTAACAATGACAAATACAATCACTAACATCAATTGAATTAAAGTGTTCCCATCCCTGTCAAGAATGGTGTTTATCCCCTCAGTCCCCACACCCCCTCACTCCCTTGGTGCCCATGCCCCCCGCTCCCTCGGTCCCCACGCCCCCTCACTCCCTCGGTGCCTACGCCCCCTCACTCCCTCAGTCCCCACACCCCCTCACTCCCTCGGTCCCCATGCCCCCTCACTCCCTCGGCCCCCACGCCCCCTCACTCCCTCAGTCCCCACACCCCCTCACTCCCTCGGTGCCCATGCCCCCCGCTCCCTCGGTCCCCACACCCCCTCACTCCCTCAGTCCCCACACCCCCTCACTCCCTCGGTCCCTATGCCCCCTCACTCCCTCGGTGCCTACGCCCCCTCACTCCCTCGGTCCCCACGCTCCCTCACTCCCTCAGTCCCCACACCCCCTCACTCCCTCGGTGCCTACGCCCCCTCACTCCCTCGGTCCCCACGCCCCCTCACTCCCTCGGTCCCTATGCCCCCTCACTCCCTCGGTGCCTACGCCCCCTCACTCCCTCGGTCCCCACACCCCCTCACTCCCTCGGTCCCCATGCCCCCTCACTCCCTCGGTGCCTACGCCCCCTCACTCCCTCGGTCCCTATGCCCCCTCACTCCCTCGGTGCCTACGCCCCCTCACTCCCTCAGTCCCCACACCCCCTCACTCCCTCGGTCCCCACACCCCCTCACTCCCTCGGTCCCTACGCCCCCTCACTCCCTCAGTCCCCACACCCCCTCACTCCCTCGGTCCCTATGCCCCCTCACTCCCTCAGTCCCCACACCCCCTCACTCCCTCGGTCCCCATGCCCCCTCACTCCCTCGGTCCCCACGCCCCCTCACTCCCTCAGTCCCCACACCCCCTCACTCCCTCAGTCCCCACACCCCCTCACTCCCTCGGTCCCTATGCCCCCTCACTCCCTCAGTCCCTACGCCCCCTCACTCCCTCAGTCCCCACGCCCCCTCACTCCCTCAGTCCCCACACCCCCTCACTCCCTCGGTCCCTATGCCCCCTCACTCCCTCGGTGCCTTCTGCATCTCCACTCCCGTCCTGGGTTTGTGCAATACTTTGTTTGGGCCGAATGCTCTTGTATCTTACGGCCTTTCACTTCCACAGCCTTGCAGGTTGATAAAGGCTTGTTCACACTCTGTACACACACAACGTTCTGACACTTACAGCCCTGGAGACACTCCTCTCCCTGGGTGTAAAACCCACTGATACATCAATTACACAGCTCCCCTGGGTTTAGATGATCCGACTGAGTTTGCTGTGTGTGTGTGTGGGTGAGTGTGTGACTGTGTGTGTGTGTGTGTGACTGTGTGTGTGTGTGTGTGGGTGAGTGTGTGTGTGTGTGTGTGAGTGTGTGTGTGTGTGTGTGTGTGTGTGTGTGTGGGTGAGTGTGTGTGTGTGTGTGTGTGTGAGTGTGTGTGGGTGTGTGTGTGACTGTGTGTGTGTGTGTGACTGTGTGTGTGTGTGGGTGAGTGTGTGTGTGTGTGTGAGTGTGTGTGGGTGTGTGTGTGACTGTGTGTGTGTGTGTGGGTGAGTGTGTGTGTGTGTGTGTGAGTGTGTGTGGGTGTGTGTGTGACTGTGTGTGTGTGTGTGTGTGTGACTGTGTGTGGGTGAGTGTGTGACTGTGTGTGTGTGTGTGGGGGGGGGAGAGTGTGTGGGTGAGTGTGTGTGTGGGTGTGTGTGTGACTGTGTGTGTGTGTGTGTGTGTGACTGTGTGTGTGTGTGTGGGTGAGTGTGTGTGTGTGTGTGTGAGTGTGTGTGGGTGAGTGTGCGACTGTGTGTGTGTGTGTGGGGGGGGAGAGTGTGTGTGTGGATGAGTGTGAGTGGGGGTGTGTGTGTGTCTGTGTGTGGGTGAGGGTGTGTGTGTGTGTGTGTGTGTGTGTGTGTGTGTGGGCGGGTGTGTGTGTGTGTGTGTGTGTGTGTGTGTGTGTGTGTGGGTGAGGGAACGAGGAGGGGTGTGGAACGATGGGGTCCTTTCGGTCCCAGTACAACCTCCGCGACCAAAGTCTGGTCTGGTCCGGTCCCGGGCAGGACGCGCTGGCAGCTGTGCTGAAATACAGAGAAACGCCATCTCCTCGCCCAATCGCTCATCCGGTGCTGGGATCCTCCTGTGCCCTTACCTGGAAGGATGTGGGTTGAAAGGGGTGGGGTGCGTGGGTCCAGACCTGGCACGGGGACAATGCGTGTGACCGTCCGTCCGCAGGTTTAACTGCGGCACGGGGGCAGCGGTGCTGGAGACCGAGAGCGAAGTGCAGCCCCAGCGCTGGCACAAGGTCACCCTGTCCCGGGATGGCGTCGATGGCTGGCTCCGGCTCGACAATGACACACCCGTCTCCGGCAGTTCCAAGGTACAGGAGTGGGAGGGGACTGGGAGGATATGTGGGGTGAGGGATGGTGATGGGTGGGAAGACACCTATCCTACCAAACAGCCACAGACTAAGCTCCCAAAAAACTCCTCCGGCACCTCAGGATAGGGCACCCTGTCAACAGCTCAATCGGTAACGAAGGTGGGACTGGACATCAGGAAGAACCTAGTGTTGGGCTGGGGGTGAGGGGTTGGTGTAGTGTTGGACTGCGGTGAGGGGTTTGTGTAGTATTCGGCTGGGATTCTCTGGGAAATGGTCTGGGTGTGGCAGTGGAGGTTCTGTGGGGAGTGGTCTGGGCGTGGCAGTGAGGGGTCTGTGGGGAATGGTCTGAGTGTGGCAGTGAGGGGTCTGTGGGGAATGGTCTGGGTGTGGCAGTGGGGATTCTGTGGGGAATGGTCTGGGTGTGGCAGTGGGGGTTCTGTGGGGGAATGGTCTGGGTGTGGCAGTGAGGGGTCTGTGGGGAATGGTCTGGGTGTGGCAGTGAGGGTTTTGTGGGGAATGGTCTGGGTGTGGCAGTGGGGGTTCTGTGGGGAATGGTCTGGGTGTGGCAGTGGGGGTTCTGTGGGGAATGGTCTGGGTGTGGCAGTGAGGGGTCTGTGGGGAATGGTCTGGGTGTGGCAGTGGGGGTTCTGTGGGGAATGGTCTGGGTGTGGCAGTGGGGGTTCTGTGGGGAATGGTCTGGGTGTGGCAGTGGGGATTCTGTGGGGAATGGTCTGGGTGTGGCAGTGAGGGTTCTGTGGGGAATGGTTTGGGTGTGGCAGTGAGGGGTCTGTGGGGAATGGTCTGGGTGTGGCAGTGAGGGTTTTGTGGGGAATGGTCTGGGTGTGGCAGTGGGGGTTTTGTGGGGAATGGTTTGGGTGTGGCAGTGGGGGTTTTGTGGGGAATGGTTTGGGTGTGGCAGTGGGGGTTCTGTGGGGGAATGGTTTGGGTGTGGCAGTGAGGGGTCTGTGGGGAATGGTCTGGGTGTGGCAGTGAGGGTTCTGTGGGGAATGGTTTGGGTGTGGCAGTGGGGGTTCTGTGGGGAAGGGTTTGGGTGTGGCAGTGGGGATTCTGTGGGGAATGGTCTGGGTGTGGCAGTGAGGGTTCTGTGGGGAATGGTTTGGGTGTGGCAGTGGGGATTCTGTGGGGAATGGTCTGGGTGTGGCAGTGGGGGTTTTGTGGGGAATGGTTTGGGTGTGGCAGTGGGGGTTTTGTGGGGAATGGTTTGGGTGTGGCAGTGGGGGTTCTGTGGCGGAATGGTTTGGGTGTGGCAGTGAGGGGTCTGTGGGGAATGGTCTGGGTGTGGCAGTGAGGGTTCTGTGGGGAATGGTTTGGGTGTGGCAGTGGGGGTTCTGTGGGGAATGGTTTGGGTGTGGCAGTGGGGATTCTGTGGGGAATGGTCTGGGTGTGGCAGTGAGGGTTCTGTGGGGAATGGTTTGGGTGTGGCAGTGGGGATTCTGTGGGGAATGGTCTGGGTGTGGCAGTGGGGATTCTGTGGGGAATGGTCTGGGTGTGGCAGTGGGGATTCTGTGGGGAATGGTCTGGGTGTGGCAGTGGGGGTTCTGTGGGGGAATGGTCTGGGTGTGGCAGTGGGGGTTCTGTGGGGAATGGTTTGGGTGTGGCAGTGGGGATTCTGTGGGGAATGGTCTGGGTGTGGCAGTGAGGGTTCTGTGGGGAATGGTCTGGGTGTGGCAGTGGGGATTCTGTGGGGGAATGGTCTGGGTGTGGCAGTGGGGATTCTGTGGGGAATGGTCTGGGTGTGGCAGTGGGGGTTCTGTGGGGGAATGGTCTGGGTGTGGCAGTGGGGGTTCTGTGGGGAATGGTTTGGGTGTGGCAGTGGGGATTCTGTGGGGAATGGTCTGGGTGTGGCAGTGAGGGTTCTGTGGGGAATGGTCTGGGTGTGGCAGTGAGGGTTCTGTGGGGAATGGTTTGGGTGTGGCAGTGGGGGTTCTGTGGGGAAGGGTTTGGGTGTGGCAGTGGGGATTCTGTGGGGAATGGTCTGGGTGTGGCAGTGAGGGTTCTGTGGGGAATGGTTTGGGTGTGGCAGTGGGGATTCTGTGGGGAATGGTCTGGGTGTGGCAGTGGGGGTTTTGTGGGGAATGGTTTGGGTGTGGCAGTGGGGGTTTTGTGGGGAATGGTTTGGGTGTGGCAGTGGGGGTTCTGTGGCGGAATGGTTTGGGTGTGGCAGTGAGGGGTCTGTGGGGAATGGTCTGGGTGTGGCAGTGAGGGTTCTGTGGGGAATGGTTTGGGTGTGGCAGTGGGGGTTCTGTGGGGAATGGTTTGGGTGTGGCAGTGGGGATTCTGTGGGGAATGGTCTGGGTGTGGCAGTGAGGGTTCTGTGGGGAATGGTTTGGGTGTGGCAGTGGGGATTCTGTGGGGAATGGTCTGGGTGTGGCAGTGGGGATTCTGTGGGGAATGGTCTGGGTGTGGCAGTGGGGATTCTGTGGGGAATGGTCTGGGTGTGGCAGTGGGGGTTCTGTGGGGAATGGTTTGGGTGTGGCAGTGGGGATTCTGTGGGGAATGGTCTGGGTGTGGCAGTGAGGGTTCTGTGGGGAATGGTCTGGGTGTGGCAGTGGGGGTTTTGTGGGGAATGGTCTGGGTGTGGCAGTGAGGGTTCTGTGGGGAATGGTCTGGGTGTGGCAGTGGGGATTCTGTGGGGAATGGTTTGGGTGTGGCAGTGGGGATTCTGTGGGGAATGGTCTGGGTGTGGCAGTGGGGATTCTGTGGGGAATGGTCTGGGTGTGGCAGTGGGGATTCTGTGGGGAATGGTCTGGGTGTGGCAGTGGGGGTTCTGTGGGGGAATGGTCTGGGTGTGGCAGTGGGGGTTCTGTGGGGAATGGTTTGGGTGTGGCAGTGGGGATTCTGTGGGGAATGGTCTGGGTGTGGCAGTGAGGGTTCTGTGGGGAATGGTCTGGGTGTGGCAGTGGGGATTCTGTGGGGAATGGTCTGGGTGTGGCAGTGGGGATTCTGTGGGGAATGGTCTGGGTGTGGCAGTGGGGGTTCTGTGGGGGAATGGTCTGGGTGTGGCAGTGGGGGTTCTCTGGGGAATGGTTTGGGTGTGGCAGTGGGGATTCTGTGGGGAATGGTCTGGGTGTGGCAGTGAGGGTTCTGTGGGGAATGGTCTGGGTGTGGCAGTGGGGATTCTGTGGGGAATGGTTTGGGTGTGGCAGTGGGGATTCTGTGGGGAATGGTCTGGGTGTGGCAGTGAGGGTTCTGTGGGGAATGGTTTGGGTATGGCAGTGGGGGTTCTGTGGGGAATGGTCTGGGTGTGGCAGTGGGGGTTTTGTGGGGAATGGTTTGGGTGTGGCAGTGGGGGTTTTGTGGGGAATGGTTTGGGTGTGGCAGTGGGGGTTCTGTGGGGGAATGGTTTGGGTGTGGCAGTGAGGGGTCTGTGGGGAATGGTCTGGGTGTGGCAGTGAGGGTTCTGTGGGGAATGGTTTGGGTGTGGCAGTGGGGGTTCTGTGGGGAATGGTTTGGGTGTGGCAGTGAGGGTTCTGTGGGGAATGGTTTGGGTGTGGCAGTGAGGGGTCTGTGGGGAATGGTCTGGGTGTGGCAGTGGGGGTTTTGTGGGGAATGGTTTGGGTGTGGCAGTGGGGGTTTTGTGGGGAATGGTTTGGGTGTGGCAGTGGGGGTTCTGTGGGGGAATGGTTTGGGTGTGGCAGTGGGGGTTCTGTGGGGAATGGTTTGGGTGTGGCAGTGAGGGTTCTGTGGGGAATGGTTTTGGTGTGGCAGTGGGGGTTCTGTGGGGAATGGTTTGGGTGTGGCAGTGAGGGTTCTGTGGGGAATGGTTTGGGTGTGGCAGTGGGGGTTTTGTGGGGAATGGTTTGGGTGTGGCAGTGGGGGTTTTGTGGGGAATGGTTTGGGTGTGGCAGTGGGGGTTTTGTGGGGAATGGTTTGGGTGTGGCAGTGGGGGTTTTGTGGGGAATGGTTTGGGTGTGGCAGTGGGAATGTCGGGGGAAGAGTTTAGCTGTGGCATGGGGCAGTGTTGGAGGGTTTGGTTGTGGTGCTAAGGGTATTGGGGGAAGGGTTTGGATGTGGCACTAAGGGTATCGGAAGGGTTTGAGTGAGGTGCTGAGGATATTGGGAAGGGTTTGAGTGAGGTGCTGAGGATTTCTGGGGAAGGATTTGGCTGTGGCATTGGGGTTCTGAGGGAAGGTTTTCAGTGTGGCACTGGGCATGTAGGGCAAAGGGTTTGGATGTGACGCCAGGACAGGAGCCCCCACCCCACAATTGACTGGGATCTTGCTGTTACCTGCAGGGCCGCTACTCCAGGATCACCCTCCGCACTCCGCTGTACCTGGGCGGAGCCCCGCGAGCCCATTGGCTTGTCCAGGTGGCAGAAGCCAATCAGGGATTCCGTGGCTGTGTCCAGTCGCTGGTGGTCAATGGCCAGAGGGTCAGCCTCAAACCCTGGCCCCAAGGTCTCGCTCTGAGTGGGGCTGACGTCGGTAAGGATGCCCCGTCTCTGAGCTGTTCGTCCTGCAGCCGTCGCAGGCCGGTGAGAACACCCCACCACTCACAGCTACGCACAAAAGCAGCCGTCTGGCAGAACTGGCCCAACTGGTCCGGGCTGACAGAAATGCCCACTGGTTATTCGGAGATAAAGTGTGGTTCAGGCCCTTCGAGACCAACAAGCCACACTCCCCAACACGCATATTGAACATAGTCATAGTCATACTTTATTGATCCCGGGGGAAATTGGTTTTCGTTACAGTTGCACCATAAATAATAAATAGTAATAGAACCATAAATAGTTAAATAGTGATATGTAAATTATGCCAGTAAATTATGAAATAAGTCCAGGACCAGCCTATCAGCTCAGGGTGTCTGACTCTCCAAGGGAGGAGTTGTAAAGTTTGATGGCCACAGGCAGGAATGACTTCCTATGACGCTCTGTGTTGCATCTCGGTGGAATGAGTCTCTGGCTGAATGTACTCCTGTGCCCACCCAGTACGTTATGTAGTGGATGGGAGACATCGTCCAAGATGACATGCAACTTGGACAGCATCCTCTTTTCAGACACCACCGTCAGAGAGTCCAGTTCCATCCCCACAACATCACTGGCCTTACGAATGAGTTTGTTGATTCTGTTGGTGTCTGCTACCCTCAGCCTGCTGCCCCAGCACACAACAGCAAACATGATAGCACACTGGCCACCACAGACTCGTAGAACATCCTCAGCATCGTCCGGCAGATGCTAAAGGACCTCAGTCTCCTCAGGAAATAGAGACGGCTCTGACCCTTCTTGTAGACAGCCTCAGTGTTCTTTGACCAGTCCAGTTTGTTGTCAATTTGTATCCTCAAGTATTTGTAATCCTCCACCATGTCCACACTGACCTCCTAGATGGATACAGGGGTCGCCGGTACCTTAGTTCTCCTCAGGTCTACCACCAGCTCCTTAGTCTTTTTCACATTAAGCTGCAGATAATTCTGCTCACACCATGTGACAAAGTTTCCTACCGTAGCCCTGTACTCAGCCTCAACTCCCCTGCTGATGCATCCAACTATGGCAGAGTCATCAGAAAACTTCTGAAGATGACAAGACTCTGTGCAGTAGTTGAAGTCCGAGGTGTAAATGGTGAAGAGAAAGGGAGACAAGACAGTCCCCTGTGGAGCCCCAGTGCTGCTGATCACTAGCCTAATCATGGGACAATCCCTCCAAAGGATGCCTTTCCTGTCCATTTAACTGTGCAAGTACCTTTAAAGTGTTGTTCATATACTGTTCCTTCAGCCACACACCTCTTCTATATACTGACCAGCCTCGAGTGAACAACAAAGCCTCTCACCGTAAACCTATGCTCGCTGAGGGCAGCTTTCTCACCCAGAGGGTGGGGGGTTGTGGGACGAGCTGCCAGACGAAGTGGTCGAGGCTGGTATGAGATCAGAATTCATGCTGTTGACACTGATGTTAGTGTGAAATCTGCAGTTTTGTGACAGCAGTACAACATAGGCATAACAAATTAAATTACAATAGGAGACAGGGAGAGACAGAGAGAGAGAGAGAGAGACGCAGTGGAGGGAGACAGGGAGATGTAGTGAAGGGAAACGGAAAGAGATGCAGTGGAGGGAGACAGAGAGAGATGGAAAGAGATGAAGGGAAATATTTTAGATTAGCTTAGTCACATGTGCGTCCAAACATCGCAGACAGTGAAGTGTGTTGTTTGCGTCGACGACAAACACAGACCGAGCACGTGCCATCATGCTTCCGGCTGCAACGTGGCATGTCCACAGCTTCCTCACCTAACCGTACGCCTTTGGACTGTCGGGGGGAAACTGGAACACCTAGATGAACCCCACTAAGTTCACGGGGAAAATGAACAATCTCCTTACAGGTGTTGGCGGGAATTGGGCCCCAGTCACCTGCGCTGTAAAGCGTTATGCTCACCGCTGTGTTGCCATGCAGATGGGCCTGTCTCCGTGCTGTAACTGTGAACCCTCCTCCCCCCACAGATCCTCAGCTTGTAACGGTTGTGGCCCTCTGTTGAATGGGGTTGGCCGTGCACATTACGTCCCAGCTGTCTACATGATACGCAAGCCTGGGCAGTATGCCATAGAGAACAGGCTGTTGCCCGTGCAGCGGGCTCCCCCTCTCCACAGGAACAGCAGAGGCCGATACAGTTTGGTACCAGCAGCATCGCAGGAGTTGCCAATTAGCGTTGAACTCATTGTAGGACTGTCTTAGGGGCTCCAACTGTGGAGTTTTCCCTTGGATCCTGAAGCCTTCCCCTTGGGGTATAGCTGCAAGACAGCAGAGCAGCAGAGATCTGAGATTTGATTCTTCCTTCTCCGAGATGAGCTGCCAACCACGGCTGGCGGGCCCCATCTGCCCAAAGCAACTGGTTTTAAAATGCCAGTAACCCGCCTTCACCCCTTCTCTTGTCAGTAGAAATGGTTCTGCCTGTCTTAGTAGCTAAGCCATGCATGGACTGGGTTGTCAGAGACTATTTGAAGTGCACGCCATTGGAAGCATTTAATGGGTAGTGGGAGCTTGTCCCCTTTACAGTACTACCACCTCCCCCAACCCCCCGGCTGTGACACCCGTAAGGAACTGTTGTAAAGTTAACACTGCCCATTCAGGGGGAGTGCAGGGACTGCAGGAAGCCAAAGACATTTACACTCGCCCCATGTTTGTCTATGGGGAACCCTGCACCTGCTTGTGAAATCTTTCTGTAGGACGTTGCCTCCAGCCCTTCTTGCCTCCCTCTCTTGCTCCCCCCCCCGGACACCACACAGTGATTTTGTGCCCTCTCTCCTCTCTCTCTCAGGGGAATGCGGCACCGGCCTCTGTCGTGGGATCGTCTGTGCTCACGGGGGCTCCTGTGTCCCCTACCGAGCCGACTCCTACCTTTGTCTGTGTCCACTGGGCTTCCGAGGTTGGCACTGCGAGGAGGGTATGTTCCAACCCTACCCTTTCCTCCTCTCCCTGCCTCCCCTCCCTCTCCCTCTCCCCCTGCTCTTCCCCTTCCCCTCTCTCTCTACATCCACTAAACCCACTCCCCTAACCCTCTCCCCACACCATCCTCCCTCTCCACACCTCCTCCCTCGCTCCCCCTCTTCCCTCACTTCACCCCCTTCACCTCTCATCTCCTCCTCCTCAATGCCCTTTCACCTCTCCCCTATATTTCTCCCTACTCCTCCCTTCCCCTCCCTCTACTATTCCAAGCATTCCTACTATTTAGGAAGTTATCTGGACAAGCCTTTGAATCACTAAAGTAGAGATGGTTGGTAATGGTGTTGGTGGAGATGGGGTTCTGATGGCTGGTAATAGGGTTGGTGGAAATGTGCTGATGGTTGGTGGAGATGGGGTTATGGTTGGTAATGAGGTCGGTGGAGATGGGGATCTCATGGTTGGTAATGGTGTTGGTGGAGATGGAGTTCCATTGGTTGATAATGGAGCTGGTTGAAATGGGATTCTGTTGGTTGACAGTGGGGTCCTCTTGTAATGGGTTTGGTGGAGATGTGATTCTGATAGCTGTTAATGGGGTTGGTGGAGATGGGTTTCTGGTCATTGTTAAGGGAATTGGTGGAGATGAGGTTCTGATGATTGGTGGTAATGGGATTCTGATTGTTGCTAATGGGGTTGGTGGACATGGGTTTTGTGGTTTGTAATAGGGTTGGTGGAGATGAGGTTCTGATGGTTGGTAATAGAGTTGGTGGAGATGGGCTTTACCTGAAAATGGGATTAGTGGAGAAGGGGTTCTGATGGTTGTCAATGTTGTTGATGGAGATAGGTTCTGGTGGGTGTAAATGGGGTTGATGGAGATGGGTTCTAATGGTAATGGCATTGATGGAGATGGGATTTTAATCATAATGGGATTGGTGGAGAAGGGGTTATTGTGGTTGTTAATGGGATTGGTAGAGATCTAATGGTTCGTATTGGGGTTGGAGATGGGGTTCTGATGGTAATGGGGTTTTTATGGTTGGTAACAGTGGTGGAGGAGACGGGGTTCTAATATTAATGTCTAGAAATGGGGTTGGTGGAGAAGTGGTTCTTTACTTTTGGCGTGTGCGTGTGTGTGCGTCTGTGTGTGTGCATCTGCGGTGTGCGTCCATGTGTGCATCCGTGCGTCTGTGCGTGTGTGATGTTGGCGGGACGATGTTTTTTCCATGCCTTTACAAGGCGCAGAGCGAGAGAGAGAGAGAGACTGTGTGGCGTGCCACTCCTCACACAGACATTTTGCAGTATTTTCCCTTTATTTTACGAGGTCGAGTTGCGATCTCGATACTCAACCTGGCACGAATGGAAAACATACTCGGGAGTGGACCCGGCTGGGTTCGAACCCAGGAACCTCCGTTCCAGAGTCCGGCGCTGATGTCATTGCGCCATCAGCCGGCCCGGAGGAGTGGTTCTGATGCTTGTTGACGGGGTTCTCATGGTTGGTAATAGGCTGGTGGAGAAGGGGTTCTAATAGTAATAGGTTTGGTGGAGAAGGGGTTCTGGTGGTTGTTAATGGGATTGGTGGCGATATGATGGTTCATATTGGGGTTGGTGGTGATGAGGTTCTGATGGCAATGGGATTGGAGGAAATGGGGTTTTGATGGTTGATAATGGCGGTGGTGGAGATGGGGTTCTGATGGTTGGTATGCGGGTTGGAGGAGATGGGGTTCTGATGGTTGTTAATAGGGTTTGTCTGGAAATGAGGTTGGTGGAGAAGTGGATCTGATGATTGTTGATAGAATTGGTGGAGATGGGGTTCTGATGGTTGATAATGGGGTTTGTCTGGTATTGGGTTGGAGTATAGGGGTTCTAATGGTTGGTAATGGGGTTGGTGGAGATGGGGTTCTATTGGTTGATAATGGGATTATTGGAGTTGAGGTTTGTCTGGTAATGGGGTTGGTGGAGAAGTGGTTTTGATGGTTGTGATAAGCACTTCTCTCTCTTTCTCTCTCTCTCTCCCTTGCTCTCCCCATCCAGCCTTTCAGCTGGTGGTCCCGCACTTCAACGCCTCGCTGATGTCCTATGGGGTGCTGGCCTGGCCCCTGGCACCTCAGCACTATCTCTCCTTCACAGAGTTCCAGCTGTCGTTGCGGCCCCAGGCGGACAGCGGCCTCATCCTCTACAGCCACGACGAGGCCAGCAAGGACTTTGTTGCCCTCACGCTGGCTCAGGGCCACGTGGAGTTCCGCTTTGACTGCGGCTCAGGACCTGCTGTCATCAGGTGGGTGGTCACACCTCCCTTCTGACTTAGCCTCACCAAATCCCAGCCACTCACTCTCAGCCCATTCCCTGCCCCTCAATCCTGCTTTCCCTTCCATTTACACCTCCCACACACTCAGATCTGTCCTCATCCCTCGCATTCCCTAGTCACTCCTCTCCCCTACCATGACCCCCTTCACTTACTGCCACCCCATGCGGGTGATTGTCTCTGAGCCTCTCCCCTCGCTGCCCACAGGAGTGAACAGCCCGTGGCACTGAACAAGTGGCATGAGGTGAGGGTATCGCGCACGGCCCGGAGTGGCATCCTGCAAGTGGACGATCAGCGCCCAGTGGAGGGCACGGCCCAGGTGGGTCAAACCGCTGCTCAAATGTGAGGGGGAGCTGCTGATGGCACCGCAAATGGCCCTGAGGGTGGGGTTGTGAGGTTGTGGATATCTCTAGCAATTAACTGTGGCCTAAGGAAGGGGCCATCAGGAGCCACGTGTGTAGGAAAGGACATGCCGACGTTGGAGAGTGTCCAAAGATGTTCGCGACAGTGATCCTGGGAATGAAAGGGTTAATGTATGAGGACTGTTTGATGGCTCTGGGTCTGTATGCGCTGGAGTTTAGATGAGTAGGGATCTCATTGAAACCTTTCGAATGTTGAAAGGCCCAGACAGAGCAGATGTGGAAACCATGTTTCCCATGGCGGGGGAGTCTAGGACAAGAGGGCACAGCCTCAGGATAGAGGGGCGTCCATTTAAAACAGGTGTGGTGAAATTTCTTCAGCCAAAGGGTGGTGAATTTGTGGAATTTGTTGCCCCATGCTGCTGTAGAGGTCAGGTCGGCTGGTGTATTTAAGGCAGAGATTGATAGGTTCTTGATTGGACACGGCATCAAAGATTACAGGAAGAAGGCCGGGAACTGGGGTTGAGGAGGAGATAGAAAAAAGATCAGCCATGATTGGATGGTGGAGCAGACTCGATGGGCCAGACGGCCTGATTCTGCTTCTGTGTCTATGGTGTTATGGACTGGAGTGGGAGAGTCTAGGACCAGAAGGCACAGCCTCAGATTAGAGGGGCGTTCATTTGGAACAGATGAGGAATGTCTTTAGCCAGAGGACAGTGAGTCTCTGGAATTCATTTTCTCCTATGACTGTGGAGGCCAAGTCATTGGGTGTATTTAAAGCGAAGGTTGATTGGTAAAGGCATCAAAGGATTTGGGAAGAAAGTAAGAGAATGGATTTGAAAGGGGAAGTGGGAAAATGCCGGTCAAATGGTGGAGCAGACTCAATCAACAAATAGCCTAATTCTGCTCCTCTGTCTGTGGTGGAAACTTCAGGTTCCTGGACAATCTCAGAGGTATACCCTGGGCACGAAACATTAATGCAATTATGAAGAAGGCTTATCAACAGCGATCCTTTATTTGGAGCTGGAGGAGATTTTGCATGTCAGCAAAGACTCATGCACATTTCCATCGATGTGCAACCAGTGTCCTGGCTGGTTGCGTTGCTGTTTCGTGCGGAGGCTCCAATGCACAGGATTGGAAGGGGCTGACAAGGGTCGTACTCTCGAGCCAGTTCTGTCACGGATGTGGGAGGCACTTCTGGAAAAAAATGCAATTTCTTCTTATGCTGGTGATCGGGAGCATGGGGTTTGAGTCATTGAATGGGGACAGTGAGGGTGGGGCAGAGGAAGGAGCCCTGTGAGAGGACGGGCTCTGGGCGTGGAGGAGTGGGGATTGCCCGGGGGTCTGACGCAGGCGCTGGGAGCTGGACACTGGGTCAGTGAGTGGTGGTCTCTTCCCGGAGAGTACCCAGTGACCGGATCTTCATTTCACACCCCCCCCCCACCCCTACCCACAGGGAGCCTTCACCCAGATCCGGTGCAGCAGGGACATATTTCTCGGAGGCGTCCCTGACTACGACCACGTGAGGAAGAACTCGGGGGTCCTGGAACCCCTCTCTGGGAGCATTCAGAACGTAAGTCTGTCTGTCACGGCGGATCAGAGTGCCAACGGGAATGTCAGTATGCTCATGTGGCTGAGTGTGTTAACGTGGTGCGTGTGTGTGTGTGCGTGCGCGTGTGTGTGTTACATGTGTGTGTTAGCATGGTGTATTTGTCTCTGTGTATTAGTTGTGGGGGTGCATCTTGGTTTCCCTTTCCCTCACCCGAGTGACCCCTCGTGCCCCTCCCTCCTCTCCAGCTGATCCTGAACGACCGGAGCTTTCGGCTGGCACAGGACTTCCGGACGGGAGTGAACGTGGAAAACGCCGCCCACCCCTGCGTCTCCAGCCCCTGTGTCAACGGAGGCTCCTGCAGACCACGACACGACGCCTTCGAGTGCGACTGTCCCCTGGGCTTCGAGGGGTTGAGGTGTCACAAAGGTATCGGGGTCCCGCAGCGCCCACCCGCTCTGAGCCCCCCCAGTATGACGTCGGCACCGTCTCACCTCCGCCCTGGCCTGACAGTCGTAATGTTGATACTAAATTTACTCTGAACTGTAAGCACGATGCCAGCTTTGAGGGGGTGTCACCATACCCTACCATAGGGGCAGTTAGCAGTGAGCATTAAACACTGACATTGCAAAAATAAAAATGTTTACAGTTGGTTCCACATCGAGAGGTATTTAACACAATAAGTCTGTGGTCTAATGCCCCTTGTCTGTTCTGCTGTCCAGTGTCAATATTATTTCATTTAGAGAGACAACGTGGAACAGGCCCTAACGACCCAACGACCCACACCACCCAGCAACACCAGCCTAATCACAGGACAATTTACAATGACCAATTAACCTACTCACCGGTACACCTTTGGACCCGTATGAAACCCACTCGCTCACGGGGAGAATGTACAAACATCTGACTCTGAGCTGTAACAGTGTTGTACTAACCGCTACGCCAGTGGTACTGTCGTGGGGTCATTCTGCACTGAAACAGGTTTCCTGGCCCGCCTTGTCCATGCTAACCGTCTAACCCAGTCCCACTTGCCTGCGTTTGCCCTATATCCCTCCGAACCTTTCCTGTCCACATACCAGTCATTGTACCTGCATTAACCACTCCCTCTGGCAGTTCATTCCACATACTGACCACCCTCTGGTGGAAAAGATGCCTTCTCGGGCCTCTCTCCTCTCCTCTCACCTGCCCTGCATTATTTGACCCCCTGTGCACATTAACCCTGTCTTAGCCCCTCACGATTGTATACGCCTCTGTGAGAGCTCTGCTCGGTCTCCTACACTCCGAGTAATGAAGTCCCAGTCTGCTCAGCCTCCCTCCATAACTCAGGCCCTGAGCCCTGGTAATATCCTCATAAATCTTCAAACAAGTTCAAAAGATCCAAGTAAATTTATTATCAAAGTACATATATGTCACCATATACAACTCTGAGATTCATGTTCTGGCAGGCATTCACAGTAAATACAAAGAAACACAACAGAATCAATGAAAAACTGCACACACCAAAGACAGACGAACAACCAATGTACAAAAGACAACAAACTACGCAAATAAAATGATACACCGAAATAATAACAATAAATGAGCAATAAATATTGAGAAACACACATCAAAGTTGGTGGTGAACGCAGCAGGCCAAGCAGCATCTGTAGGAAGAGGTGCAGTCGACGTTTCAGGCCGAGACCCTTCGTCAGGAATAAATATCGAGAACATGAGATGAAGAGTCCTTGAACGTGAGTGCATGGGTTGTGGGAACGGTTCGGTGATGGGGCAAGTGGAGTTCAGTAAAGTTATCTCCTTTGGTTCAAGACCCTGATGATTGAGGGGTAATAACTATTCCTGAACCTGGTGGTGAGAGTCCTGAGGCTCCTGTACCCTCTTCCAATTGGCAGCAGTAAGAACTGTGCGTGGCCTGAATGATGGGGGTTCTTGATGCTTGATGCTGCTTTCCTATGACAGTGCTGTGTGTAGATGCCATCAATAGTGTACTCTTTCTAGCTTACATCTTCTTCCCTACAGCAAGGTGAGCACACCCCAGATACCCTCACTGGTGTCCTGTACAACTGCAACATATCTTCCCAGCTCTTACACTCTGTGCCCTGACAGATGAAGGACAGTGTGCAGCAGACTGCCTCTCTGTCTCCATGAAGATCTTTTCTTTGGAGTTGGGTCCGTGTTTACAGAGGTTGGCTTGGATCACGGGCAATGTGACCTGCCGCGTTGGAGGGGTCCAGCAGTAACCCCACCACAGGAAGCCCTGTTTGCTTGAAACGTTTTTCAGGAAAATCACGAAAGTATTATGGTGCCTCTGGTTGAAAGCTTCCCACCACCCACCCCGGTGCCTCCAGTGCTCTCCTCTCCCCTCTGGTCCCTCCTCCAGCGTGTGGGTGTTGTAATTGCTTGTCCGCTAACTTCTATCTTGTTCTCTCTCCCTCCGCACCGTGGGGCTGCAGAATGTGGGAATTACTGCCTGAACAGTAAGTAGATCCCAGTGTGTCCATGTAGGAACTGGTAGTGTTTCGTAGTTAAGCCTGGCCTTAGACCGGGGGTTCCCAACCTCGCCAAGAAGCAAGATGCCTGTGCGCCCCAGGGTGGGAACCCCTGCCTTAGGCCATCTGTACTTGATGGTGTCCTTAAGGATGGGGTACCAGCTCTTTGTCTCAGTAACCCAGGGTCAACCTCAGCTGGTCACAGTCAGAATCAGCATCAGGTTAGTATCACTGAACTACAGTATGTGGTGAACTGTGTTGTTTTGCGTCAGCATTACAGTGTAATACATAAAAAATTACTCCGACTTAAAATATATAAATTATTAGTGCTAAAAGAGAGCAAATTAGTGAGGTGGTGTTCATGGGTTCATCAACCGTTCAGAAATTCGATGGTGGTGGGGAAGAAGCTGTTCTTAAAATGCTGAGTGTGTGTCTTCAGGCTCCTGTACCCCTCCCTGATGGTAGCAATGAGAAGAGAGCATGTCCTGGATGGTGGGGGTCCTTCATGATGGATGCCACCATTTGTCACCGAAACCTCTCGCAGATTTCTACAGATGTACTGTGGAGAGCATTCTGACTGGATGTATCACCGTCTGGCCTGGAGGGGCCACTGCACAGGACCGGAAAAAGCTGCAGGAAGTTGTAAACTCAGCCAGCTCCTTCATGGGTACTCACCTCCCCAGCACTGAGCACCTTCGAAGGGCCTTCAGGAGTGTGTCTCCTGTCTCTCTGAGACCTGGTTGAGTCACAGAACGTAACAACACAATACAGGCCCTTCGATGTTGTGCCGACCTTTTAACCCACTCTACGATCAATCTAACCCTTCCCTCCTACGTAACCCTCCGTTTTTCTATCACCCATGTGCCTATCTAAGAGTTTCTTCAATATGCCCACTGTATCTGACTCTACCTCCACCCCTGGCAGAGTGTTCCATGCACTTCCAGTCTCTGTTTAAAAAAACATAGCTGACATCCCCTCCCGTGACTCCCTTGTGATCTGCGTTAACCGGGAACAGATTGACTGAATTCTCCCTGTGCTTTTCAGCTGTCACAGAAGCCATCGAAATCCCACAGTTCATTGGCCGCAGCTACCTCACCTACGACCATCCAAATGTACTCAAGAGGTAAGTCCACTTTCGGCCACACCTACCCCCTTCAGACCCTCCGTGGACCCTCATTTTCAGAAAGCAAAATCTTACTTGGCCAAGCTTGTCAGCTTTTTGAGGAGGTGACAGAGAGGATGGATAATGATGGTATGGTAGATGTAGCATCTCTAGATTTTCCAAAGACAATCAATGATATTTCCTATAATAGAAAGAACTGAGAGAGAAAAAAGATTAGCTTTATTTGTCATGTGTACATAGAAACATTTGAAACATACGGGGAAATGTCTCATTTGCGTCAGCGAGGATGTGCTGGGGTTAGTTTGGAAGTGATGCCATGCTTCTAGTGCCAGTGTAGCATGCCCAAAACTTACTTACCCTAACCCGCACGTCTTTGGAATATGAGAGGAAACTGGAGCACCTGGAGGAAACCCACATGGTCACAGGGAGAACGTACAAATTCCTTACAGTGGCGAGAATTGGACCCGGGTCACTGGTACTGTGAAGGGTTGTGCTAACTACTACACTACCGTGCCGCTCAGTATGGGCCAAATGCAAGCAAAATGGACGAGCAAAAGTGGGTTTTGTGGCCGGATCGGGCGAGTTGGGCTAATTCCATGCTGTAAATTTCTAGGATTATTTGTGAATGATCTCAGAGTCTTGCAGGGTGGCGGGGTGGACTAGTGGTTAGCATAATGCTATTACAGCACCAGCGACCCAGCTGCAATTTCGGCCTCTGTCTGTAAGGAGTTTGTACGTTCTCCCCGTAAGCGCCTGGGTTTCCTCCTGGTGCTCTGGTTTCCTCCCACAGTCCAAAGATGTATTGGACAGGATCAGTATGTTGTGGACTTGGTATGTTGGGATTGCTCCAAGCACATCCTCAGACTCTTTTGGTCATTAATACAAATGATGCATTTCACTGGGTGTTTTGGTGTTCATGTGGTAAATAAAGATAATCTTTAATCTAATCTGAATTGTAGGGGCTTGGTGAAAACATGGGTCATTTCCTGCAATTCACAGGAGATTTGTAAACTTACAAAGCAAGTAACTGTCACATAAGGTTTAATATGGGTCAATGGTCAATGTTCAGAGTAACTTTATTATCAAAGTACATATATGTCACCATATAAAACCCTGAGATTCATTTTCTTGCGGGCATACTCAATAAATCCAATAACCGTAATAGAATCAATGAAAGACCGCACCAACTTGGGCCCTCAACCCATGTGCAAACGACAACAAACTATGCAAACACAAAAGGAAAGAAATAATAATAATAAATAAACAATAAATATTGCTTATATTAAGAACATGAGATGAAGAGTCCTTGAAAATGAGTCCGTAAGTCGTGGGAACATCTGAATGATGGGGTGAGTGAAGTTATCGCCTCTGGTTCAAGAGCTTGATGGTTGAGGGATAATATATATATTTTGGGCCTGGTGGTGTGAGTCCTGAGGCTCCTGTATGTTCTGCCTGATGGAAGCAGCAAGAAGAGAGCGTGGCCTGGGTGGTGGGGGTCTCTGATGATGGATGCTGCTATTTTTTTGATGGACGTGAGGTTTATATTGGGGTAGAAAGGAGGGGAGAAGGGGTCCTGTGAATTGGGAGGTAGGAGTTTGGGTGGGGAAGGGGAATAAGGGGATCATGAAATCCATATACATCCGTCACTGGGGGTCCACCCACAAGTTCACCATCACCATCATTTTGTTCCGTGTCGTGTGACGTAGGCGATCGTGGTCTCCATGACAAGTGAAACAATTTATTTTTCCTACCTGGTAATTGGTTGATTGTCACATGCGCTGAGATACAGTGAAACGATCTGTTTTGCATTCCATCTCTGCAGATCAAGCATCAGTGCATCGAGGTTGTGCAAAATGAAATCCTGAACAGAATGTGGAATACAGCGGTAGAATTACAGAGAAACTCTGTGCAAGTAGGCGATACAGTGCAAAGCTATAACAAGGTAGACTGAGGTCGAGAGATGTAAAGTTCACTTTTATCATGCAGGAAGACTGTTCAATATTGTTATAACTCTGCGATAGAAGCTGTTCTTGAGCCTGGTGGTACCTGCTTTCAGACTTCTGTGGCTTCTGCCTGATAGGACCATCATTATCTTTATGAGCGATCATGGTTTATTGAGTATGCCCGCAAAAAAAGAATCTCCCGTCAGATGAAGGGTCCCGGCCCGAAACGTCGACTGTACCTCTTCCTAGAGATGCTGCCTGGCCTGCTGCATTCACCAGCAACTTATATGGGTGTTGCTTGAAATTCCAGCATCTGCAGATTTTCCTCATGTTTGCACTTTGACAATAAAATTACTTTGAACTTTGGTGCCAGACAGGGTGGTTTGAGTACCTCAGAAATCTTATGTTTTGTAAATTACCTGTTTTGCAAGTTTACAAATCTTCTCCTGTGAATTGCAGGAATAAACCAAGTTTAACCCAGATTTTCAACCACAAGTTAGTGAGGCCACACAAAAGAAACCAAACAGAGTTAGAAGTGAAACGTAGTGAAGTCCAGTTGAAGCTATGATTAGACCATGCTGAGAGTACTGTGTACATTGACCATAGGAGCAGAATTAGGCCATTCAGCCCATTGAGTCTACTCCAACATTCAATCATGACTGATTTACTATCCCTTTCAACCGCATTCTCCTACCTTCTCCCCGTAACCTTTGATGCTCTTACTAATGAAGAACCTATCACCCTCCACTTTAAATGTACCCAATGACTTGGCCGGCACAGCTGTCTGTGGCAATGAATTCCCCAGATTCACCACCCTCCAGCTAAAGAAATTCCTCCTCATCTCCATTTCAAAGGGTCCTCTTTGTATTCTGAGGCTGTGCCCGCTGGTCATAGACTCTCCCACTATTGGAAACATCCTCTGCACGTTGACCTGGGGGATGGTGGAGCAATGAATCGCTGGGGAAGACTACCAAATACCTGTCTTCAGTAACCATTAGAACACGACCCCTCCAGTTCGCTGGGACAGAGGTTCTGGCTCACGTTAGCTCATGTCCCAACCACTTGAAGTTAACCACCTTATTCTGAGGGACTTCTGCTTGTCCAGATGACTAGATAGTTTCCTGGGATTTGTGCACTTTTCTGCATGTCTCCCTCTCCCCTCGCTTGGTGAAGCGAGGGAGGGGTTGTGGTTAGCCTGAGCCTGACATGGGTCCCTCTGATCTGCCCGCCAGGGTCTCGGGATCCCGCACCAACATCTTCATGAGGTTCAAGACCACGGCTGACGACGGGTTGTTGCTGTGGAGAGGAGACAGCTCCATGAGGCTCAACAGTGACTTCATCTCCCTGGGTCTCCAGGATGGGGCTTTGGTCTTCAGGTGGGTGAGGTGTCGGTGATGGGACCCGTGGCCTTTCACTAAAGTTCAAGATGGCTCCACTGGGGTCACGGCTCAGTTGTAGTTGTTGTTATAGTGGTTTCCTTTTGGGTTTGTGGGTATAATTTTGGAGATAGAGAGGGGAGTTCTGGGTTGCGTTAGCTTTAATTAGAATCGGGTTTAATATCATTGGCATATGTCATGAAATTTGTTGTTTTATGGCAGAAGTACATTGTGATAATAAAAACTGTAAATTACAAAAAGAAGTAGATAAAAAAATTAAAGAAGTGCAAAAAGTGAGCAAAAAAAAGGAGAAAAAAGAGAGGACGGCTTCGCGGGTTCACTGTCTGTTCAGAGATCTGATGGCTGGGGTGGGGCGTTGGGGGAAGAAGCTGATCCTGAATCATTGAGTGTGTGTCTTCAGGCTCCTGTACCTCCTCCCTGATGGTAGCAATGAGAAGAGGGCACGTCCTGGGTGTTGAGGAGTCCTTAATGAAGGATGCTGTCTTTTTGAGGCATCACCTTTTGAAGGTGCTCGGGGAGGCTGGTGCCCATGATGGACCTGGCTGATTTTACAACTTCCTGCCGAAGGGAGGACACTGTGGTAGCGTAGCGGTTCGTGTGACGCTATTACGTATCGGGGTGTTCGTGTCCTCAGAACGCAGCTCTGCCGCCATCTGTAAGGAACGTGTTTTGTTCTTCCCGTGACCGAGTGTGATTCCCTCTCCAGTCCAAAGATGTTCCGGTTGGTTGGCCAATTGGTCATTATAAATTGTCCTGTGGTTAGGCTATTGTTAAACTAGGGGTTGCTTCTCAGTGTGGCTCGTCGAGTTGGAACGGCCGCTTCCACACTGTCTGTTTAAGTAAAATGAGGGGGGGGGGAATTAGAGGAAAGATCTTATGTCTCCATTCTACGTTTGAAGGCCAGCAACACGGACATGGGACATCTGTGGGCCAGGATGTCCAGCTCGATTTTAGACCTGTAGATCAGTGTGGATGAAGGCTGGTGACCACTCCACCCCCGGTCGGATAGTTTTCAGTGGGATCTTCAGTCAGAGTTCAGTGTAGCGTCCCATCCCCAGGTTGTCTAGTTTTCAGTGGGATCTACAGTCAGAGTTCAATGTGGGTGGGAGGACCAAGGTCTGCTGACCAAGGTCTGCTGGCCTCCTGTTCAGGGTCAGTACATCGGTGGGGGTGTTGGTCGTTCACGCAAACAACGCATTTCACTTCAATTTTGAATCTTGACAGGAGCATGGTTGGTGGGTCGGTGTCAGGATTTTTTTTGACAAAAGCATTTCTACATTATTACAATCCCATAACAGTGACTCAGACTAAATTAAACAATTAATCTAGGATGGCATTTATCTCTTTGTTG